>NC_080728.1:16797500-16830000 GCF_019097595.1 Hemibagrus wyckioides | reverse complement strand
ATGTTTTACAAATTTGCTATTAACAAAAAAAAAAAAGGTTTTCTGTAAGGAGTACAGTATCCAACTTATATGGAAGGAGTCTCCAGTGTTTTATAATTTTTGTAATAGTTCCTTCGTGGGAAAATCTTGTTTGAGGAGATTCTCTGTAACGTGAAAAGCTGACATTTTTTTCTCACTGACTTCATAGGATAAACAGAGAGGTTGCTGCTACAATCTATAGCATGAGACGAATGTTCCACATCATTAAAGGTAACTATAAACAGATAAAAAGACAAAACTGTCAAATTGTGATATGAATGAACTTTAGGGTAGTAACTACATACCCCCATGTGTTTCATTCTTTACCTCAGCAACTAAATAATAAATCATTACTAATCAGCTTTTTCTCACTAACCCAGTCCTGTCCTGTCCTGTCCATGCACAACAGACTTCAGATATTAAACTAATGTACAGTTAAACAATATACAAAGCAGACATACACTACCAGTCAAAAGTTTGGACACATCTTCTAATTCCATGGCCTTTCCTGATGTTTATTTCTTTCTACATTGTAAAACAATGCTGAAGGCGGCCGAAATCCACAATAATGTCCTTTGAACAGTTGATATTGAGATATGTCTGCTACTGATGCTCTGTAAAGCCTTCATAACGGCTCTAATCTGAGGTGCTGTTAATGGGTGATTTCTGAGGCTGGTAACTCTAAATGAACTTCTCCTCTGCAGCAGAGGTAAGTTTTGGTCTTGCTTTACTTGCGTTTCATCATGGTGCTTGATGGGTTTTGCAAATGCACTTGACAATACTGTTCTTGCAACAACTATTCCAGAACACCTGACCTTCGTGTCTCAAAATAACAACTGACTGTTTTTTGTTGTCATTACATATGGATTACTTAAGTCCATGTGTGTTATTTCATAGTTTTGAAATCTCCAGTATTGTTCTAGAATGTAGAAAATAAATCCCTAAACAAAAAACATTGAATTAAAAGGTGTGTCCAAACTTTTGATCGGTAGTGTAGTTACATGTAAGCAATTTAAAATGTATTTCTATACTCACTGTTTTCCTCGAGGAATCGTAGCGCATCTTTATAGCCCTGCTGACACATCTCTGCCATTACCTGTAAAAAGAGACACAATACAGTCCAGTTGCCCTGGATGACTGTAAACTCAGAGTAAACAGAATCCTGGGTTATGCTTTCTGGCGTTTCTCACTACTCATACTTTACCCTGGGTTAACGATAACCACTGGCTTTTCATGATCAGACGTTTCACACTGTAGATTCCTAAACCATTCTTATTTTACATATTTTCGCTGCAACTCGATACATTTTCTCTATCATTCCTCTACCTGGGGTTAAAAGCAGGGTTTAGAACAACAATACCCCAGGGTTAGGCTCACTGTGAAAAGCCCTTATTATAATCTATTCTTTGAGGAATACATTCTATACAATAATCTATAAAGCTTTATAAAGATTCTGAACAACCCACAAAAAAACCCCCATAAACCTACAATTATTTTCTGACAGGAACATAAACATGAGCAGTTGTATTACTTATACACTGAGATCCTCGTAAACATGCAGATTTTACCTCCTGCTTATGTAACTGAGATATGTTGCACATGCTGACAAATGTACAGTGAAGAGACAAGTAGAGTGGAGGAGGAGGAGCAAAAGGAGAAAAAGGAAAAGCAGGAGGAGGAGCAGGATAAGGAGTAGGAGGAGGAAGAGGAGCAAGAGGAGGAGCAAGAGGATGAGAAGGAGGAGGACGAGGATCAAGAGGAAGAGAAGGAGGAGGAAAAAGAGGAGGAGGAGAAGGGAGAGGAAAAAGAGGAGGAGGAGAAGGAAGAGGAGCAGGATGAGGAGGAGAAGGAAGAGGCTCAAGAGGAGGAGAAGGAGGAGGAAAAGGAGGAGGAGGAAGAGGAGAAGGAGGGAGAGAAGGAGTAGGAGCAGGATAAGGCAGAGAAGGAGGAGCTAGAAGAAGAGTAGAAGGATAAAGAAGGAGGAGGAGCAGAATGAGGGAGAGAAGGAGTGGAATGAGGAGTAAGAAGAGCAGGAAGAAAAGGAGAAGAAAGAGCAAGAGGAGAAGCAGGAGGAGGGAAGAAGCAGGATGAGGAGTAGCAGGGGGAGCAAAAGGAGGAGGAGCAAGAAGAGGAGGAGGATGAGCAAGAGAAGCTGGAAAAGGAGTAAGAGGAGGTGGTAGAGAAAGAAGAGGAGGAGGATCCCTCCTGCAGCACTCTTACCTTAGGCTCGGGAGGGAAAAACACTTTACTGAGCCTGCACACGTTTCCCCAAGTGACCTGAATGCTGGTGTTGGTGAATCGCAGCTCATGGAAGCTGCTAGAATTGTCCTTGGGGCAGATGTCACTTTCTCCAGAGAACGGTGAGATGGAGATGGTGTTCTTCAGCTCTGACTGGGGCAGATTATTGCTCATCCCACCATCAACATACCTCTGTGAAGACAGAGAAAAAACAAACACTTCCTCATAACAATGAAGACTTTTTTTCTTTAAAACTTTTTAATCCTGCCTTGGCTTTATAGAAAGATTACAGAACGGAGATAAGAAGCCAGGTTTACCAAAACATAAATACAAATTACGGTCATAATAATTGTTTTAATATTTTTTATTAAAATAATTATTTTTAGACATTCAGTGTGTTAATGTTTTATGTTTGGAATTTTTTTAATTTCCTCCCTTCTTGCTTTTAACCTGTCGCCTTAATAACAATAATAAGATCTTCACTTAAGATAAACACCTAAGAGAAACATATTTCAGTCAGGAAAGTTTTTTAATTCCAAGTAAAAACACAACAACTATCCAAAGCAAAACAGTACACCTTCTGTGCCTCCGAAACCCAGACTGCCACAGTGTCAGTGTGTGTAAAATCATTTAATCTGAGTCTTATCAGTAGAAGTGCTGGCTGCTCCTCACGTGAATACGGTCATCCATGCCTCTGTCTACCAGTAGCTCAGCAGCTCCACCAATAAAACATTCAGTGTTTATTATGTTCCTGATATTTGGTGACAGAATCAGCCTCATTTTGGTGTAACTGGTCATAAGGTCATACTGGGATCTGTGCCGGCACGCAACATGGCACTGATAACATCTAACAATGTCTGAGTAAAGTCCAGATATACAACTGAAACTGGTTCTTCATGATTCGAGCAGATTAATATGGCTGAGTGCAAAAGTTTGCACACCCCTTTGTAAACACTACTTTGTTTAGTCTCAGGGGTGTGAAAACTTTTGCACTCAGTTGAATTAACTCGTGCCAAGACCCTGAGGGTTTAGTTCCTTTATTATTACTAAGTTTTAATGTTACGATATAAATAGTAATGGGAAATAAATATTTCCTAGTTATACCACAGCTTATTGGTCAGATTGGTCTTCTTACTTTAAGGTGTTTTTCTTTCCTAACAGCAGCTCTAACAGGACAACAAAGTCGTATATGGTGGACATGCCACAAAATCCTATAATAATCCTATAATAATGGAAATAAAAACTTTTTTCAGCATTTATTATGTAAGGAGTCTCCAGTGACTTGAACTCTTTTTCCCAGAAGCCAAAACATAGAATTTCCTTCCTGTTTGTTTTTGTTGTGTCCATGTTCAGCACTGCATGTCTTTCTCATGTCAGACTCCACAGCGGTGGTTAATATGAAGCTCATATGAAAGTAGACACTCAGGACTTTGTAGCAGAGTCTGTAATGTATTTCTAATTTTATCTAGCCTACTAGACACAATATATTCATAGAAAAGTTCCAGATTATTTCTTTTTTCCCCACAAATGTTTCTATCTTCAAAGTAAATGTTGATATCAAACCCATTTCTGCTCTCTGAGACGCTCCAAGGGCTTGTTCATAAATATCGAAAATTTGAAGGTCTTTATCTTCAAACACTAAAATTCAGTATAAAGTTATCCAACAGAGGGAAAAACACACGTCTTACAATAAAAGCCAACAGAGTCCTGAGTTATTTTACAGTATATCAGACTCACAGCCAGAACATCATTCATTTCTTTACACTGATTGAAAACGTCTCATAAGTGGAACACAGACATACTGGTGACAATGGTTAAACAGGTTTGGATTCCTTTGACTTAAAATATTCACTCTCTTCCACTCTGATTGTCATGTACCGTCATGTATAGAAACTCTAGTTTTGGTGCTTTTGGTAAGTTTGTGATTGTTTTTTTGAGCTTCGTTTATATATTTTAGTTCCTTCTTTTCTTCCGAAAATGCAGAACCACAGAGTTTCGAAACTGTCAGCTGGCTGTTTTGAACCAATGTGAACCCTGGAGGTTTTAGGAGGAGTTATTTGCATATGTCTAGCTGCCTGTCCTGAAAAAGAGCTTGGCTGTGTTCCAGCGCTTTCTAGTACACAATGTACAGAGAAGATACGCTTTCCAGGAGGAGGAGCAGAGCAGAACATGCACCTGACTAACTCATTTTTAGCTGATTTTCTGTAGCCCATAGCTACAACATCCTACTCAGAGTAATAAACTCATCCATATCTGCCAGGTCTGATATATCTGAGTCTCAGTGACTCACCTCTCCAACACAGCAAGCTGAGTAACTGAGTGTAATAACAGTGTAGGTGATCATAAACGACATGAAACACATCACTCGACACTTACGACTCCACGGAAAGCAGGAGGAAACAAACCACAAAAGACTGGGATGAAGCTGCTACAGATGAGGGCCTGGGAAAAAAGGAAAAAGGGATCATTTACTTTAAATAGACTTCAATAGCAACTTAATCTCAAGCAGTCATAAAGACAACATCTTGTCAAATAAGCGCTCGACGTTTAGCGTGTGCCGTCAACAATAATAACTATTTCAGTCCAACTCCTGTATTTCATGCATCTCATCTTGCATTATTCACCATTTTATTTTCTTCATAATTTATCGTATAAAAACAATCTATAATATAGGTGGATTTATCTATTTTTTTTCCATTATAAGGTTAACAATAGAACTAATATAAATATTTAATATTATAACAGAGAATTTTAATTTTTAATGTTAATTATTTCTAATAAAAAAAGATCTGCTAATACATGAGCACTTCAAATTTTAAATAAGTATAAATATCTACTAACATAATTTAATACATTATATTTGTTTATTTGATGTTTGTATAAACTAATAATAATAACAACAACAACAACAACAACAACAATAATAATAATAATAAAAAATCTGTATGACATAATTACTAATAATTTACATAGTTAATAAAAAATTAATTAATTAATTATTGAAATAAGACATTTGAACAAAATAAAGAATTTCAAGCTATAAGTGAGTAAAAAAAAATCTAGAAATAGGTTTACTACTCTTATATAGGATTTATTATTATCTTATAATGAAAAATAATGATATTCAAGACCTGTATATTCAAGATATTTTCTCTTCCACTGAACATCCTCACTGTATTCTTGATATGAATGAAATTTCTTTTCTCCTCTTCATTATATCCTAAGGGTGTAAAAAATTTTGCACTTGACTGTAAGTGTTATCTGTGTCTCTGTCTCCAGTGTCCAGCTCCCTCACCTGAATGAGCTCATCTTTGGAGCTGAAGTCAGAGACCAGGACGTTCTCGCCGTCACTGACGCGTGTGAGAGACACACACAGTCTGCCGCTGACCAGTGTGTGTGCGTTTTCAGGCAGGTCTCTCTGCAGGCCCAAGCGCAGCACTTTCACCAGGTTGAACGTGGGATGCAGAGGACCAAGGTTGCGCTTCCGGGCCTCCTTAGCAACATCGATCACATTCCCACAACATTTTTCTGCAACATGAAAACAAAAAATGATAAACTGCCAACAAGGATGAACAACACACAAAGATAGAATTCACAGAAGGATAAATTACATGCAAAGACAAACCACTTAAAAGGACAAACTACCCAGAAGGATAAAATACCCATAAGGATCAACTACCCACAACGGTAAACTACACACACAGATAAACTACCTACAATGATTAACTTAACCAACATGGTTAAACTAGACACATGGATAAACTACCAACAAGGATAAACCACACACACACACACACACACACACACGGATAAACTACCTACAATGTTAAACTACAGACACATGAATAAACTACCCATGGATAAATTACCCACTAGGAGGATAAACTAGAAACTAACAAAACTAAACAAAAGGACAAACTATCACAAGGAAACATACAATCTAAATAAAGCTACATGAACCATTCAACAAGTCTAACTTCTTAGCTTTTTATTCAGTTTTAGACTTGAATGTGTATGATTCAATAACATAAAGCTATTTATACCGTATTAAATTGTGCTGTGTAACACAAATAAAATAATTTTTTAACAAATAAATAATCCTCCTGTCAGTTTGGCAAACATGTCAGAGCTCATTGAGATCAGATGACGGTGCTGCAATAAACACTGCAATAAACTAAACACACTTTACTTTCTCTTTCACATCCAAATCTCCCTCCTGCTTCTGTGTATAGCTTCACATGTAGCTTTCAACCTTTTGCTGTAATTATAAACACTGTCCTATGTTCATCCCAGGACTTTTACTAGCTCTGTTTCTATTGTACTCTTCTACCCCTGCATACTGTAACGGCTTATAACCGCAGTATCCGGTGTCCCCCTGAAGAGGGCGAGTTCCCTTTCTTTCCAGCTTTCTTTCTCGGCTTGTTTCGGAAAGTTTTTCAATAACATTAGGGTTTCTGTAAAACTGCACTGTGTCGTCACAATAAAGGTCTACTGTTAAAGTGTTGTTAATGCATATGTTGTACCTACAGTGTGTGTGTGTGTGTGTTGTGTTGTGTGTGTGTGTGTTGTGTGTGTGTGTGTGAGAGAGAGAGAGAGAGAGAGAGAGAGAGAGAGACATACCTAAGCATAATCCGCTGGTGAGGACAGCTGCATTAAGAGCTCCAGCTGAAGCTCCGTAGATCTTGTTGGCTCGGTGGACGAGGTACGGCGCGCGCTCCAGGAGGCAGCTGGACACACCGAGGTGGTAAATCCCTAAAAACCCGCAACCGGCGAACGACAGGTTCCATCCCGCACTCAGGTCCAACATTGCCGCAGATTAAGAAGAACCTAATTCGTTGTTTGCTTAGTAACGCCGGTGGTTTTCACCGGTCACCGGTGATGCCTCCCCTCGCCGCCGGTGAAGCCGCTGGTCACTGCGATTTTCATTCAGTCCATATCGCGTTATGAGCCGTTCAGCCAATAGGAAGTCGTCCACGATCCTCCTCCTTTTACCCTCCCATTACCCCTCTGCCCCCTCCCTTCGCCACCACCGGGCAGCTCTTAAAGGGAAAAAATCCCACTTCTAAATCAGGCTTAAAGTGAACTGTTCATTCGAGGTTTATAATTTCCTTTCAAATACAGGGCACACAAATTAAAATAAAACCTCTGATGCAGTAGAGGGCGTTTATGGTCGTCTTAGAGCACATATGGACCTGCAGAAACTTCTTGAACATTTTTCTCACTCTAGGACATCAGGAAAGCCTGGATAATGTGTGTTAGAGCAAGGAAAATACCAAAATATTCATGATTTAATTTTTATTTATTTATTTATTTTAATTAATCTTATTACTAGGTCTATTTTTACATCCAGGTTTTCTCTATAGCTCACAATGGTGTTCAAATACATGTTGAGCTTGGTGTAGTGGGATCTACTTAAAGAGATCGATGCAGCGGTGCTTTAGCCCTTGCCAGCTCTCTCAACTCCTTGTTTGTACACTCCACTCAAACAGCCACCATGCTAATGTCACCCACAACACCATTACATTCATCATCTCATAGACCACTAATTAGCTGAGCAGAGTCTCTGCTGTAACTCAGTATCATATAGCTGTAACATTTGCACCAGCATCTTCACTTGGATTTGTCATTAAAATGATGTCTAACACTGCTGGGAAAATACTCTTTATATTTATACCTTACTGTTCTCCCTTATTTTATGTTGGAACTATTTTTGTGACTGCAATAGAAATATTAATGTCTTTGTCACATCAGTGCATCACACAACCACTAACTTTTTAAAGCAAACCAAACTATAGCACCAAGCACCAACTCAGTTATTAAGTAATGAATTTTATAAAGTAATAAATCTTCAGCGTGCAGATTTCATTTATGTTGTTAAGTTTAGGAATTCTTAAAGGATTTATATTTCTATTAATATGGCAGAGGTTGTGCTGAATAGCCTGTATGACACTGCTTAGAACAAGTGTGTGTGTGTTTGTGTTTGTGTGTGTATATATATATATATATATACACTATAAAAAGGTGACTTCTTTTACATTACATTAGATCATGGCATCCAGATTAGACTGTTATCTTCACAAGCTTCCGTGTCCAATGATTTTGCATGCTCTTATAGATGCTTATAGAACAAGGTAAGAATGTAGAAAAGGAAAAATAGGAAGTATAAAAAATACTGTTTAGATATGAATAACAGTGATTGGTGATAAACAGTATACAGTAGAGGTATTCTTGGTCTTAGTAACATATGGTAAGATATTGTGCAACGTTAATATAGTATATAGTATATTTCTTCAGATATAAAAACAGAGCACAGCTTATAGCAGGACAATTTTGTCAATAATCGAGCATCACTTCCGGGTTGAAGCCGGTGAGCGGCTGAGGCCACGCCCCTCAGTCTGGTGCTGGTGCTGATGCTGAGCACAGAGTCAGAGAGAGAGAGAGAGAGAGAGAGAGAGAGAGAGAGAGAGAGAGAGAGAGGTGGCATTACATCACTTCAGGAGAATGTGATTGGCTGGAGATCCAAGCGCCTGCAGACCTGCACGTCTTCGCCATAACAACCGAACCTAAGCTACGCGATATCAAATGCATCTCTTTCTATATAACAACACAAGGAATTAATTGAACTGATATTCTACTCCTTGGGCTGTGAAGATGGCAGAAAGCGAGGTGGACACGCCGAGCACCCCGATAGAGTACGAGAGCAAATACTTCGAGTATCATGGAGTTCGCCTTCCTCCTTTTTGTCGAGGGAAGATGGACGAGATCGCCAACTTCTCCCTCAGAAGTAGTGACATATGGATTGTTACTTATCCAAAATCAGGTATGCCATGCGGGTGTGTCCTGGAAAAGCGTCCTGTGTTCAGGTCACTGTCCTCGCGCTTGTGCTGTTTATGTGGGTGGATGCTGCTGGGTTGTTGTTTATTAGGAGTAAAATACTAAACCTCTTCATCATCAACATCAGCATTAACAAACCCATGCATTTTATGTGAATAATCTTATCCAGATGTGTGTGTTTATATTAGCCTATCACTGGAGCTGTATTTTTTCCCCCCTTGACGCAGTGGGCCTATATAATGCGAAAAGCCTGACAATGTTTTCATTTAATGATTGGTCTAATTTTCATGCACGTCTGTTTCAGTAAGGCTGTTTTTTCTTAGCTACTAATTGCGATAATAAACTTTGGAGGAGTCAAAACCAATAACTGATGATTCCATTAAAAAGTTCATGTCTCCAGTAAAAACAAGAGAATCGTTTTGGAGTCGAAGCAGTAACAGCTGTGTGTGTGTGTGTGTGTGTGTGTGTAAAATGACACACTCCCTCCCAAAGCTAGTCCAGTGTTTACATCTTTCTTTTTGCCGTGCGTCATGAACCTGACGCGCGCGCGCTCAGATGCGGGCCTGCTGCGGGGAGTCGGACATGGCAACCTGCGCGAGCTCGGGTGGGTCCCGTTCAGCGCAAAGCCTCCTGGGATTTTAAGCACCTAATTTCTCTTCTAAAATGTAGCCTGGATGCACAATTAAGGTCTTGACAGATCTTTCAGTTGAAATAATCACATGATTGATATGCGAACTGCGCACTTGGAGTTTGTTTACACGTCACATGTTTAGTTTTCACACACGTGTTTTTTTTCCACACGGAATGCACGTGTTTTTGTCTTCACAGACTTTTGCACGCGATTCATTTTCATTATTTTTCACACGTGATTGTTACTCAGTTCATCAGTCCTAACATGTGACTTGTACAGTTTTTACATATTATGTTCATATGTTATATTGTTACGATTAATTTATCTTCAGTTTATTTGTAGTTTACTGGTTAGCATGTTTTGCCGCACACTTCTGGGGTTGGAGGTTCGATTCCTGTCTCTGTCCTGTGTGTGTGGAGGTTACAGGTTCACCCTGTGCTTCCTCTGGGTTCTCTGGTTTCTTCCCCAGTCCCCAGTACATGTGTTGTAGTCTGATTGGCATCTCTAAATTGTGTGAACGTGTGTGTGTGTGATTATGCCTTGTGTTGGGCTGGCACCTTGTTTAGGGTCCCCCAGCTTGTGCCCCGAGTCCCCTGGGATAGACTCTAGGTTCTCTGAAACATCCTGTGTAGGATAAGCGCTACAGTATGGATGGATGGATAGATGGATGAATGATTCAGTTATTTTCACATGATATTATTACACAGAATTAATTAATTAATTGATTGATTAATTAATTAATTATGGTTTTAACTTTATTTATGTTTTATTTATTGGTGGTACTAACTTTTATTTTCAATGAATTTGTTGATTTTATGTTTATTTTTATCCTTCATCAGTTTTCACATTAGATTTTTAATTGATTCATATGATTTTAGTTTGATTCATTATTTCTAACATGTGATCTTTAAATGTGATTATTGTTTATACGTGATTAATTTCTTTTCTTTTTTCTTCTTCTTCTTCTTCTTCTTCTTCTTCTTTTTTTTTACACATTATTCATTTCTGCTCGAATTATTTTTACACACCATTTATTTATGGTCATGTGAAATGTTTATTTATTTATGATTCAGGTATTTTATGTTTTTTTAATGCATTTATTTTCCACACATGAACGTTACATATAATTCATATAATTTAACATTTTACACAGTATTCATGTGATTCATGTATGTTATTTATTAATGTTTGCATGTGATTTAAAAAATATTAAATTTATTGTCACATTCTTTTTTCACGTTTTTTTATTTTATTAATTCCTATGCCTGTTCCCATGATATGGCTTCTATTTACTTGTGCAGTTTCAGGGCATATCATGTTGCACTCACAGTCACGTGTAAGAAATAAAACTCCCCCTGATGCATACATGAGAAGTTTTTCAGTAAAGACCCCATTGTAGGTGAACTAATGCAGTGCAGCTTCTAATTCAATACTGTAGTTATTAATTACACACTCGGCATCTTGTATCTATGTATGGCTTTATAGATTGTATATGGAACTGGATATAAACAGGAAGTGGCAGATGCATTAAAGAGTTTCACTCTCAGCACTTATTTCATTGCCTGCACATTTAATGTGAAAATTGCACAGGAAGGAGAGCAGCCTGGTGTCTCTGGGGACCTCCACGCAGCCTCGATATAACTGCAGTCAGATCGGCTAGAGCCGGGCCTGAACCTGATACGAGGCAGTGCATGAGGCAAAGACAGACCGAGAGACTCTAAAAAAGAAAGATAAAGAACGAGGCTGTGGAGTACAAAAATATCTCCCGGTTCCAGGCTTACTTACTGTGTGCTTACAGTCAGCTTCAAAAGTATTGGCACCCTTGCTTTCACGGGTCGGACTGGAATGGATTTATTTGTAAATCACTCACAGCAGAATTTCCACAAGAAATGGAGTATTCATGATATTCCTGAGCTTGTGTAAATTTATATATAAAGAGAATCACTCATCTGAACCTCGACTGATACTGATACAGCTGAATATAATACAATTAGAGTGAGTTTCTGCAATTTTATATTCAAATTATGTTGTAACATTTAATATTTTTTCCATTACAAAGAAAGTTAGGACAAAATGATTGACACCGTATACAAGGTGAAGGAGTGTGTGTCTATGCTGCATTATGGGAAGACACATCTCTTTTACTGTTTAGTTGTCATTTTGTCATTCAGTCTCAACTTTGCCTTTTATAGAATTCGGTGAGCGCCACTTAATGTAAATCAGCTGTACTGTGAATACCTTTGGTATGTATGCATAACGTGAGTATGAAGGAAATTAGATTAGATTCAACTTTATTGTCATTGTGCAGAGTGCATGTAGAGAGCCAATGAAATGCAGTTAGCATCTAACCAGAAGTGCATAAGTGGCATATTTATGATAAATTACAATAAAGTTATACAGCTATGGGGGTGATATGTACAGGAGAATGGATGTTTATGTACAGATGTAGTAGCTATTATAAATAAGTATAAATATGATCTATATATTCTATTTTGAAAGAACTAAATCAGACAATATTCAATATGCAAATACTCGTAACAAGGCATGGGCAAAAGGGTCATTTATAATCTGTAAGTGTATTAGTAAACAAGGCAGGGTAACAACAGGAAAGATAGAAGCAACACAAAAAGGACAATTGGCAAGACACTGACGACTGCAAGAGTGATCCAGGAAGTACATTTACGGCATTTGGCAGATGCCACTTATCCAGAGTGACTTACATTTTATACAAGAAAAAAAAGATTGAGGGTCTTGCTCAGGGGCCTAACAGAGACAGCTTGATGGATCTGGGATTTGAACACCCAACCTACTGGTCACTAGTTTAACACCTTGACCACTAAGCTACTACATACACAGGAAGTACCCCTGGATGTAACTGAGGAACTGTGGTAGCTCTCAGCAGACATCAACCTCTACTGGTGAGGAGGCATATCATCTAATGACCCCAAACAAACATCATAATGGGTGCAGACACTAAATCAATGTTTTGTAATGAAATGAACCATCCTAAGAATGCAAAAGCGCTTGAAATGTTGTGCATGAACATTAAGATCCTATACATTATGCTGTCATACCTCTCTCACACAGTAGCAGCATTCAAGGCAAGCCAGTAAAGAGTCAAGCTGTTTTCTGTGTGTGTGCGTGTCTGTATGTGGGTGGTTGGTTAAGAAGAGGAAAAAAGGCAACAACAAAGGCAGTGAGGAAAAAATAGGTTCCCTCGTTGATGGCTGTGAAGTCATGCGTGGGAAACAGAAAGCCTCTCCATTAGCCATTAGACACAAATGAGCACATTTACTGAAGCTGTTAGCGCTCACTAAATGGCTATAAGGTGCTTTTTAGCAGTTTGGCAGTAGCCTGGAATGGTTGTGTTAAATCAGACTCGAGAACATACGTTTTAGATGCATTGATTAGACTGAATTTACTGGTTACTATTGAATACAGAATGCGTATTGTTTCCATTTGGCATTATTCAAGTTATTTCTGTGTGGTTATTCACTCAAGGCAAGACCCTGGAAGCTTAAATTTGTCAGAGGGTTGTTGTGACAAAGAGTCGTCTCAGAGAGTGATTCGTTCATTCTGTACTGACCGTGCATGCACAACATCCTATAGGTTCTGTATGGGAAATGTGATTAGTTCATCTCCCGAGTCGTTCGTTCATCACATGACAGCCTCATATGCTTCAGCTATGTAGTCTGAGATGGAAACAGAAACGATTAGTTCATCTCCCGAGTCTTCGGGTCCGAGTCGTTTGTACATCACGTGACCACCTCCTGGATCAGTATCTTACAGTCAATAATACTACTGTAATATTGTATAATATTTAGGAAAAATGATCAAAAGATACGTGCAATGGACATTTTCTGAAAAATAAAAAAGTTCTGTTCTTGTTCCTGTCAGTCTGATTCAAAGATCCGAGTCAGTAAAATGATCTGAACTTCCCATCACTATTTACTACTATGTTTTCAAACCCTTTATTTATGTCTTATTTTCTCTCTCATTTCCATTTGTGCACACATAATAATAATATTTATTTGCTTTCTGTCATCTAAATACATTGCTCCTAATCACATGCAACTTTCAGCCTCCTTATTATTTTACTATACGCCGTATTTGGTGAATAAGTCAGACTTTTTTTCTTTGTACATAAAGGTACCAGCTTGCTGCAGGAGGTAGTGTATCTAGTGAGCCAGGGGGCGGATCCAGATGAAATCGGTCTCATGAATATTGATGAGCAACTTCCAGTGTTGGAGTATCCTCAACCTGGGTTAGATATTATACAGGTATATACACACACACACACACACACACACACACACACACACACACACACATGTATTAAACAGGATTTATGACCTGATTTGAAAAAATAAACAACAACAAAAAAAATAATCTTAAATTCAACATTAAATAATAAATAATTCTTTAGAAGAGAAAAAATAATAAAACAATAATAAAAAAAAATCTTGCACTTCAACACTGAATTAAAATCTAGATGCTCAGACCATCATGAGTGCATTGATTATTGCATATATTTTGAAAATAAAAAGGGGAAAATGCAGGACATATAACAGGGTTATATAATACAAAAAAATACAAAAAATACAAAATACAAAAGGTAATAATAATAATAATAATAATAATAATAATAATAATTATTATTATTATTATTAATAATAATAATTATTATGAATACAGAATGCGTATTGTTTCCATTTAGCATTATTCAAGTTATTTCTATGTGGTTATTCACTCAAGGCAAGAACCTGGAAGCTTAAATTTGTAAAATATAATAATAATAATAATAATAATAATAATAATAATAATAATAATAATTATTATTATTATTATTATTATTATTATAACAAGAAGAACAAGCATCTGTGAAGCTTTAATAGTTTAATTTTTTATTTAATATATATTTTTTTTACAGATGTTATAGTGATGACATAGCGCTATGAACACAAATTCATATCATAGTATGCATTCGTAAGACCTTATTAATAACATCATTATGATTACATTATATACATGAATAGCTATCTTTACTGTGCATACGAAATTAGGAAAATACTTTTCACAGCAGCAATAACAAAGAACCCATGCACCCTTATAGAGCATTACAGAATCATGACTTGCCATTATGAATTTTTAATTATTAATTATTTGTATTATAATTCATAATTATGAAACAAATGAATAGCAGAGAGATTGTCAGGAAATTGTAGTGCATAAGATTAAAGCCATGTATATAAGTATGTATAATGTATATACAGTTTTAATGCATTATAACAGGTTATGAATGTATTTATAGTTAAACAGATAAAAGCTACTGAGTCTGAAAGCTATCGCAATGAATCCTGAACGTTTTCATGTTAAGGGTGCGCAAACTTTTGCATTCTATGGTAAATGTTATGGTTAGAGATTAAAGTTGTTACACCAGTTTCAGAAATACATCAATTTTGTTAATTTATACAACAAGAAGCAACAAAAATCTTTCCTTTAGAGTGTCAGGATTTCAACGTTAGCTAAAACTCCTGAACTGAAATTGAATCTTATCGAATTGTTTTGCTTTTGTTTTGCCGTTGCAGGAGCTGACCTCACCTCGTCTGATCAAAAGTCACCTGCCGTATCGCTTCCTCCCCACGGCCATGCATAACGGAGAGGGCAAGGTTATAAGCACATATCGCTTTGTGCTCTTACGTGTACATGCTGTTCTAGTTTCCTGCACTGATCCCTCACAGTGTGTATCTGTGTCCTGCAGGTCATCTACATGGCCCGGAATCCTAAAGACCTGGTGGTCTCCTACTACCAGTTTCACCGCTCTTTAAGAACCATGAGCTACCGTGGAACCTTTCAGGAGTTCTGCCGGCGCTTTATGAATGACAAGTGTGAGTGAGCTGAAGGCAAAAAAAAAAAAAATGAAAGGAGACAAAACTAGAAGAAGCGGAGGAACGAAGGAATAAAACACTGACTTCTGAACCTTCATCTCAAATATTCAGTTAGATTTTAGTGACTGAGATTTATTTCATTTAAATATTAGAATATCTGTAATTATATTAGTATATTAGTATTTATAATTAAACCAACAATCTCTCTCTCTCTCTCTGTCTCTCTCTCTCTCTCTCTCCATCTTTCACTCCTGCACCACTCTTTCTCTGTCTCCCTCCTTCTCTTTCTCTCTTTTACTCTCTCTGTTTCCCTCTTTCCCTCTCTCTCTTTCTCTCTCTCTCTCTCACTCTCTCTCTCTCTTTTACTCCCTCCATCTCTTTCTCTCTTTGTTTCCCCTTTTACCTCTGTCTGTCTGTCTGTCTGTCTGTCTGCTTCTCTCTCTCTCGCTTTCCATCTTTGTCTCCTGCACCCACCTCTCTTTTTCTGACTCCCTCCTTCTTTCTGGCCATCTATCTCTCTTTCTCTCTCTCTCTCTCTCTCTCTCTCTGTCTCTCTCTCTCTCTCTGTTTCCCTCTTTCCCTCTGCCTGTCTGCCTGTCTGTTTGTCTGCTTCTCTTGCTTCTCTCTCTCTCTCTCTGTCTTTCTCTCCTGCATCCCTCTTTCTCTGCCCCCCCCCCCCCGTCCCCCCACTCTCTCTCTCTGCAGTAGGATATGGCTCCTGGTTTGAGCATGTGCAGGAATTCTGGGAACATCGCATGGACTCCAATGTTCTCTTTCTAAAATATGAAGATATGTACAAGGTACATGCTTTGCTAGTCTGTACATGCTCACACACACACACACACACACACACACAGAGCAACTTATTGTTTATTGCTTGGCTGCTGTCTGTCTTTCCAAAGGTCAATGTACAAAATCTATAGGCAGAAAAACACTCACAGGCATTTCTCCAGAAACACAAGACTATCAGTGTATCTAATATCTAGAATCTAAACAAACAAACAAAAAAATAAAAATAAAAAAGCTAAAATGAAAACTAAAATATTCTGTTCATCAAAAGTTGCTTGAGAACTGTTATTGGATGAGAAGTTGAGTTGGTACACTGTCTTTGGGTGGAGTTCATAATCTGTTGTTTTTTTCTGTTTGGATTTATCTATGGGAAGAAACAGTAATAGTCATGGTAGCAAAGTCCAGTGCTGACAACACACACACACACATCATTATTCAGCTGTGTTTGAAACACCAAGAGCTAATACACTGTGCCAGGTTTGTCTCTGGTGGAGGTTTCTGAGAGGAGCTGGAGTCTCAGGTGGAGGTTTCTGAGAGGAGCTGGAGTCTCTGATTGAGGTTTCTGAGAGGAGCTGGAGTCTCAGGTGGAGGTTTCTGAGAGGAGCTGGAGTCTCAGGTGGAGGTTTCTGAGAGGAGCTGGAGTCTCAGGTGGAGGTTTCTGAGAGGAGCTGGAGTCTCAGGTGGAGGTTTCTGAGAGGAGCTGGAGTCTCTGACTGAGGTTTCTGAGAGGAGCTGGAGTCTCAGGTGTAGGTGTCTATGAGGATAACACTCAGGAAACTTCTCAGTATCCATGACAATATGTCACACCCCTTGCAGGCGACACTAGAGACGTACCGGAGCGCATTCAGCTGTAGACTGAGACCACCGAACAACCACATAACACCATAGGACCAGTGGTGTTTCTACGAGTGGCCATCAAACTCTTTAATTCCTCCCCTATTACAAGAACAGAGCTGACACAATGAGCAGTGACAGTATCACTGTGTTATTATACACACTATCCCAATTTCACAATAATTACAATATGCACATTAATATAATACCATAGTCTCCTCATGGTCCAGTGGCAGGTTTCCTCACTCTCATTGCTGTGGCCCAGGTTCAATTCCCAGGCAGGGAGCTAACCCAGCCACTGAAGAGTTAACTCTCAGTTCTATCTAATTTTATCTTATCTTTTCTTACGGTGTGCAGTAAGGCTCCTCACATTTTTCTCACATGCGTTGTGGAAATTAATGATATCATCATCAGATAAAACACACGCACAAGTTACTTCACTTCCTGAACAGGTGCAGACCAGAATATTAGTCCTGTTTAAGTTCCTGGACATCATAGAGCAGTTCAAGTGTAACCGAACTCACACCACCTCCTACAGAAAGTCTGGGGTTCCGAGTGCCATGCTGCACTTCCTGCTCCGTGTGACAGCTTTCACATTCACAGTTGATCACGAGACCTGTGTTCTGTTTCAGACTGAACTGCCAATGTGAAAGCTGCTTAGAGTTTGAAAAATGTACTAGGATTTATTTGCTATAAAACAAGGAGTGTTTTTTTTTACTAACTCAATCTGAAAAAAAAAACTGATCTGTCTATCTACAAATCTGTCCATGTTGCTCAACACCAAAACATTTGTAAATGCCCCAACATGGTGGAGCAGGACGATCGAACTGACCGATAAACACGTGTACACAGTGTGTAGTGCAGCTGCCGAGCTATACATCTGATAAAAACAAGAACAGAACAATCTGATCACTCTCTCAGTTCCTGTTTAACCTACAGAAAACTGGGAAACACACACACACACACACAAACACACACATACACACACATACACACACACACACACACACACACAGACACACACACACACACAGACACAAACACACATACACACACACACACATACACACACACACAGACACAAACACACATACACACACACACACACAGACACAAACACACATACACACACACACACACACACACATACACACACACACATACACACACACACACACACACACACAGACACACACATACACACACACACAGACACACACACACACATACACACACACACACACACACACACACATACACACATACACACACACAGACACACACACACACACACACATACACACATACACACACACACATACACACACACACAGACACACACACACACATACACACACACACACACACACACACACATACACACATACACACACACAGATACACACACACACACACACACACACACAGACACACACATACACACACACACAGACACACACACACACATACACACACACACACACACACACACATACACACATACACACACACAGACACACACACACACACACACACTGTCTTTCTGTCTGTCTGTCAAAAACACAACATGCATATTCTGTTTATTGTCTCCATGCGATGTTGTTTCTACAAATGATTCATTTATTTACATGTAAAACAATACTTATGCCTTTTTTCATATTATTTATAATATTTCATTTTTATTTATCTTCATTTTTAACATGTCCGGTATGTGTTTTTTTCTACACGTGATTTCCTCCCCAGCTCATGGTTCAGTTATTTTTACATGTTAATTTTTATCTATTTAAAAAAAAAAAATCTTTTTAATGTTTTATTAAAATGTGTTTTCCATGTGTTTTTTCCAGATCTGTTGATTTCTTTCTTTATTTTTTTCTTAATATCATACATATCAGACCCTGACTCCACACCTTGAATATTCAACTTCATTTCAGTGATATAGATTTGTTTCATTTTATAATTAGAGCAACAAATATTTAATGTGTCTCTCTCTCTCTCTCTCTCTCTCTCTCTCTGCAGGACCTGGGTACACTGGTGGAACAGTTGGCCCGGTTCTTGGGTATCTCGTGTGATAAGGCTCAGCTGGAGAGCATGGTGGAGAGCTGCAATCAGCTGATTGAGCAGTGCTGTAACTCAGAGGCTCTGTCCATCTGCAGGGGTGAGACACACACACACACACACACAGTTTCTGTAAAGACTTGAGTTTGTTTTTGGTAAATATTTCTGTGATACACATCCTCTGCTCATTGTTCACATCATATTTAATCTGCCAGAGATATTATAAGGAAGAGATAGAGATTCCCAGATCCCCAGATTCCCATTCTATGATCCATGTGTGAAAACAGCTCAGCATTTCAGGGCAAAGTCAGAAGATTTTAGCTGTTGCATCTAACTGATGTTTTAAACATGCTCTTGACTACATTCCCTCAGGATTCAGAAGCATTAAACACCTTCCTCACATGTAAGAACTCATGCAGCACATAAAGAGGAAGATGTTGCTACTGTAATATTGACACAGTTTGTCAGGACTTTAAGGGGCCATTAAATAAATGTCCCTTAGAGATTAACATATTAGACCAAGGATGTCCAGTCTTCAACCAGTCAGAAGCTGCACCTAAAATGATTGAAAGCCAAGATTCAGCTGATTAAAGCCACACCGACTCTTTCTGAATAATACTGGACACTACTGCTATGTTCATATTTAGGAGATCTTTGCTTGACTCCCTTATAGGCCTGATTATATACAACTGAGTTAATTATATAGAGTCAAGTCACTAAATTACTGAAAGGAGCTCCTTCGACAATCAAGGTAAATTGACTAGTATGTAAAATCCAAAGGCTGTGACATTTTGGTTCTTCAGCTCCATCATGTGGTGTGAAAGAGCAATACCGGATGTATAAAGTTTCACTCGGGACAATTTTCAGACGTTTAGAATTGTATTTAATTTCTTGCTTTTAATCGGTGCATTAATTTATTGATGTATTCATTTAAACCTGAGGCAGAAGGTTACTTCATCTGATGTAGAAAACTTTTCCCCCTTTACACTAATACACTAGTTTGTGCAAATTCGTATTCCACTGTAGGTGTCTTTTTTGGTTTATATTCAGATTTGATATCTTGTATATGACAACAACAACAGCAATAATATTCGTCTTGTACACAGATTCAGAAGATCCAGTCAATTATACAGTAAATTATATTCTAATCTTCCCCTCTGGCTGAATTCAGGACGTTTCACTGACGTTCCTTTCCTTCGTCTTTGTCCTCACTGCGGCAGATCTACACTATAAACATGATTGAATGTGTTATTATGTTTTATTTGTGAACATTTTTGTTGAAATTGATCATTTTGTTGATTTCATTTCCATTTATTGTTTCATCATTTACTGTTTTTTTTTTTTGTATGTTTAGGTTTTTTTTCCTTTCGTGCATGGATTCTTTGCTTGTCTTGATGGTGAGAAGTGATGAGCATGCAGTAGGGTCTTAGATAAACAATGAGCATGGAGAAAGAGAGAGAGAGAAAAATGAGAGAGAGAGTGACAGGGGGAGAGAGAAACAAGGTGAGTTTGGGCGAGACAGAAACACCTACTAATACCTGGCTCTTCTTTATACAATGTGTGAGTGTGAAGGCTTTTATTGACTTGCTATTTGTAATGAATGTGCAACGTCAGGACTTGCTGTTATTGGAAATTAATCAACAGTGTGGTGAAGCAGAGCTCTTCTTAACACCAGCTGATTATTTACCAATAACAGCATGAGCCGTTTTAATTCTTTTATGCCATTGATTCCTTTAATAATTCTTTGATGACACCTTTTTATTCAGCTATATATAAATATAATTACTTTAGCATAGTTCCTTTCAACACTTACATTATATCAGCTATATACATAAGCTGTTCGTTGAGAGTTAATGGTTACAGCTTTACTTTTGACTGTTATAAAGCTCTGGACTGGAGACTCCTTCCATAAATGTCAAATAACAATCACCTCAGAGGAGACACATCAACAATTAAACATATTTAAAAATCTGCTTATGAGGACTATAAATTGTATAAATTGGTACTATAGCAATCAGCTATAGCAGGGTTCCCCAACCTTTTTTGTACCATGGACCGGTCATTCATCCATGGCCTGGGGTCTCTAGTAACATTTGTTTTTGGGTCATTTTAGCGTGGGTTAGCTTGCCGGACTTACTGAAGTATGGAAACACCTGCAACTGTGTCAAATGTGGGAGTGAGGCATAAGTTTATTGTTTCTTTGTGGCCCAGTACCAAATGATCCATGGCCCGGTACCGGTCTGCGGTCCGGTGGTTGGGGACCCCTGAGCTATAGTATAATATATAGTATATACTAATATATCAGCTGCTTTTCCGACTGTTTTTAATAGATATCACAAAATAAAGACAATATTTTAAAATGAGAATAAAATAAAATGAGATAGCAAAAAATGGCTTTGTGCTACACTTCAACTTGCTCTTCAAAATAATCAGTTAATGTGAATTTATGAGTAATTAATTAAAGAATGAGTTTATTGAAATGAGATAACAAGATGATTTCTTGAAGTACCAAAGTGAATATCTCTAAATAACCGCAAGAACCCTGAAATAAAGCGGTAATATTTTAAAAATGAGATCATTATAAAAATGAAAATGGAATATTTTAATATGAGACAACTCAAAAGTAAAGGAATATTTTAAAATGAGCAAATATTTTTTTTAAACAAGATAATTAAAAAACACTGACAGAATATTTTAAAATGAGATGATTCAAAATCACAACAAATTTTAAAATGAGATAAAACAACAACAGAATATTTTGATTCTTATTTCAATAATAAGATATAATTTGAATCAAATAATTTTGACTCGAGATAATTACAAATACTGGCAGAATATTTTAAAATGAGACAACTGAAAATAATGACTGATTATTTTCAATGAGATATCTCAAGATAATCTTGCAATTAGATAACATAAAATAGCGATTTAACATCAGGAAGTAACAAGATCTCGTTTCAAGATACACTATATTGCCAAAAGTATTCGCTCACCCATCCAAATAATCAGAATCAGGTGTTCCAATCACTTCCATGGCCACAGGTGTATAAAATCAAGCACCTAGGCATGCAGACTGTTTTTACAAACATTTGTGAAAGAATGGGTCGCTCTCAGGAGCTCAGTGAATTCCAGTGTGGAACTGTGATAGGATGCCACCTGTGCAACAAATCCAGTCGTGAAATTTCCTCGCTCCTAAATATTCCACAGTCAACTGTCAGCTGTATTATAAGAACGTGGAAGTGTTTGGGAACGACAGCAACTCAGCCACGAAGTGGTAGGCCACGTAAACTGACGGAGCGGGGTCAGCGGATGCTGAGGCGCATAGTGCGAAGAGGTCGCCAACTTTCTGCAGAGTCAATCGCTACAGACCTCCAAACTTCATGTGGCCTTCAGATTAGCTCAAGAACAGTGCGCAGAGAGCTTCATGGAATGGGTTTCCATGGCCGAGCAGCTGCATCCAAGCCATACATCACCAAGTGCAATGCAAAGCGTCGGATGCAGTGGTGTAAAGCACGCCGCCACTGGACTCTAGAGCAGTGGAGACGCGTTCTCTGGAGTGACGAATCGCGCTTCTCCATCTGGCAATCTGATGGACGAGTCTGGGTTTGGCGGTTGCCAGGAGAACGGTACTTGTCTGACTGCATTGTGCCAAGTGTAAAGTTTGGTGGAGGGGGATTATGGTGTGGGGTTGTTTTTCAGGAGCTGGGCTTGGCCCCTTAGTTCCAGTGAAAGGAACTCTGAATGCTTCAGCATACCAAGACATTTTGGACAATTCCATGCTCCCAACTTTGTGGGAACAGTTTGGAGCTGGCCCCTTCCTCTTCCAACATGACTGTGCACCAGTGCACAAAGCAAGGTCCATAAAGACATGGATGACAGAGTCTGGTGTGGAGGAACTTGACTGGCCTGCACAGAGTCCTGACCTCAACCCAATAGAACACCTTTGGGATGAATTAGAGCGGAGACTGAGAGCCAGGCCTTCTCGTCCAACATCAGTGTGTGACCTCACAAATGCGCTTCTGGAAGAATGGTCAAAAATTCCCATAAACACACTCCTAAACCTTGTGGACAGCCTTCCCAGAAGAGTTGAAGCTGTTATAGCTGCAAAGGGTGGACCGACGTCATATTGAACCCTATGGATTAGGAATGGGATGTCACTTAAGTTCATATGCGAGTCAAGGCAGGTGAGCGAATACTTTTGGCAATATAGTGTATGTCATTATTCCTAGTCATCCAATGCAAGATAATGACATAATATTTTAAAATGAGATAACTCAAAATAACATGATAATATTTTAGATAATAACTCAATCTTGTTTCAAGACACACCATTATTTCTGGTTCTCTCATTTCAACATATTTCAACATATCAAAATAAATGACATTTATATTTTAAAATGAGATCATTTAAAAGAATGACTGAAAATTTTTAATTCTTGTTTTAATATTTTGATTCAGGACAATTACAAATACTGACAGAATATTTTAAAATGCGATAACTGAAAATAATGGCTTAATATTATGACTATCCTGAAACCAGAAGCTGGTTAGCTTGGTCTATGACATATCTTGAAAAACTTATTATATGAATATCACGAGAAATATATTATATAATGACAAATCAGGAGAAACTTGGTGTTAATTCAGTATAATGACTGCAGCAGATCTAAAGGCGTGTTCATTGACAGTCTGTCTGTTGCTGCAGGTCGCGTGGGCCTGTGGAAAGACATCTTCACTGTGTCCATGAACGACAAGTTTGATGCTGTGTACCGACAGAAGATGGGGAAGTCTGATCTTACCTTTGATTTTGGTCTGTGAACCAACCACATGGCGAACAGGACTCAACCAATCAGACCGACCTGCTCTCCTCGACACTGTCTGCACTCGCTAGAATGACGCCTCATACACCTTTTCATCCTTCCCTTTCCTTCTTCACTTAGCTTATGTGTTAAAAAACAAAAACAAACAAACAAAAAAAGTTGCTCCCCGGTATTCGACTTGAATCAGCACATGTAAACGCAGCGAAGGTAAAAACCCATCCAAAGTTGAATGTAAAGATATTTTTTTTCCGCCCGGAGCTTCATCATCAAGTGTGTTTGCAGCGTGTTTGTGTAATCCAGTGCATCAGCAATGCTTTAAATGCTTTAGCCTGGTGACAAGTGTGAGTAAAAATGCTTGGTGCATTACATATTGTATAGATCTCTTCTTATAGTACCCATTTATGAAATGTATATTTATCAAAAAATATATATGTCATTTATATTCTATAAACTAAAACCTCATTACAAAGAGAGAGATTCGCAAATGTCTGCTTGATTTCGTAGCTTTTTCGTAAGTAGAATTGGCAAGATGATATATTGTATATGGAGTCAACCAATCACAGGCCTGTGTGAAAGCAAACTGAAATATTTGTAAACGTCAATCAGCTTTGTTTCTCTGTTCTGTTCTGAGATTCCTGAAACTACGATAAATATTGTTTATGTTTGCTGAAGTGAACAGTATTACAGATGATGTTTCTACACACGGGCATGCATGCTTGCCAGTTTACTCTCTGAGTGTGTGTGTGTATGTGTGTGTATGTGTGTGTTTAAGCAATATTTCATCAATGACAGCAGCCTGGTGTACTGTGTAAGCTCTGTAGTTGAGTCAGGATAATGCTTTCTGCTCACAGATCAGCGTCTCATCTGTCTAAAACCTTAGGAGAGAAGAACGGGGATGGACAAATCAGACATCGATTAGCGAGCCTTTGGACATGTACAAGCTCTAATTTACTGCACAGACAAGTGTTTTCATTCCTTAGTCATTTAAAAGAGATGTAATATAGAATGGAGAGCTATCAGGTTATGACTTCTTCAACGCAGCATGTCATGTTCGAGAAAGAGTTGAAAGAGTTATATGACGACTTCATGCTACATTTCATTCTGCTCCGGTTTGATACTTTGAACTAAGTCACAAATCATGAATCACAAAGAATGAGAACTTGAATTTGAGTAAATAATGAAAGATTGATGTAGTGAATTAAAGAATGAGATAACCTGAAATAACAACATCATACCTTGTAGAAACAAGTTAATAAATGCATATCCTGAAATGTGAAATAACATCATATTATTTTAAGATGAGATACCACAAAATAATGACAATATTTTTAAACAAACAAGTTAAATAAAAGTAACGACTTAACCTCATGAACTAACAAGATAATGAATTAACATAGGGATATCTCTAAAAAAAAACGAGATAACATGAAATAATTCTTATCATAACATATCTTGAAATGAGAGAATTCGAAGTTATAAACTGATCTTGAAATGAGATGACAGGGTCATGTCTTGAAATAATAAGTTAACAACTCTAAATAACCGCATATCCAGAAACAGAAAATAATGACATAATATTGTTAAATGGAGATAAATTATTAAAAAGTAATGACATTATATCTGGAAATGGGATAACTCAAAATAATGACTTAGCACCACAATTTAGCAAGATAATAATCTAGAATAATGGCTTTTTATCCTGAAACTCGATAACTCATAATAAGGTCTTGAAAATGAGATAACTCAAAACGATGACTTAGCATCACAAACGAACAAGATAATCATTCAAAATGACTTTGCATCTTGAAAACAAGATAACTCAATATAACGACATTATATCTTGGAATAAGAAAATTTAAGAAACTCTATCTGAAATAAGAATGTAAAAGCTTGAAAATAGAAGTTAAATCTCTCTCTGTATATAAAGTTATATCTTATATTCAAGATCTTGAAAGATAATAAAAAAACAACAACACAACATTTTAAAATGAGATAAATAATGGCTTAACGTCACAAAGTAACAAGATAAACCCTTAAAACGAGATAACTCAAAATAACTTCTTGAACATAAGATAACTGAAAAATAATGTCATAAATATATTTAAAAACAAGATAACTTAAAATAATAATCAACCTACAAGATAATAACTCAAAATAACGAGATATCTTGAAATAATGACTAACAAAATAATAATAATATTCAGATTGATGAGATATCTTGACATATTGTGCATGCTTGCTAGTTTACTGTCTGTTTGAAGTGTGTATGGGTGTGTGTGTGTGTGTGTGTGTGTGTGTGTATGTATGTGTATTGACTCTAACATCAACAAGCAAGATAATAACTCAAAATATGAGATATCTAGAAATGAGATAACTCAAAATAACACCTTGAAAATGAGATAACTCAAATTAACATATCCTGAAATAATGTAATTATTATTACATATAATACATTGGTGTAATATCTTAGTAATAATAAGCAACATTTAAGTAATAAAAGTTAAAAGTACAAGATCTTAAGTTAAAATGATGTAATGAAATAATGAAATATTTAGTTGAAGTAACTGCAGAATATACTGAAACCCAGTTCTTAGGTTACAATTAGGTAGAAATAATAATAATAATAATAATGAATGCAAAATGTTTTTAAACACACGATTCACTGATTCTGAAAAGGTCACATCCAGGCGCAGTTGTAAAAGCTGATAAATGAGTCGTCTGCTCTCTAGATACCCCATCGAGGTGGGTCACACCACTGTGAAGCTCATTGTGTTTAAATAAACACAACAACAACAACAACAACAAACACTTCTGTGAAATATAGAGCTGGGATGTAATTGTTTCTTCCTCTGGTTGTTGAATGAGAGAAGATTAAAAAGAAATGCTGTTGAATTAAAAAATAAATCTCTCAGATATCTGATGTGTCCATCCCTGAACAGTGTGACAGCTTACACAAAAACACACTACACTATCATTCACAAAACACACTGTTTATGTTCCCAACACTCAGTTATGCTTATTAATATCAAGCAGGTTTATTACACATTATTATAGCTTCATGTAAAACTCCTTACTTAAAGATTACTTAAGTACCAGTACTCAAATCACAGCATTTTAGAGCTTGAGGTTCTTTGAAAAAACATTAAGGAGATATTTAAAGTCTCTATCCTGAGATACAAACACCTGAACCTTTTCACATACACTATATTGCCAAAAGTTTTGGGACACCCCTCCAAATCATTGAATTCAGGTGTTGTTTTTCAGGGCAGGGGTTTGGCCCCTTAGTTCCAGTGAAAGGAACTCTTAATGCTTCAGCTTCATACCAAGACATTTTGGACAATTTCATGCTCCCAACTTTATGGGAACAGTTTGGGGATGACCCCTTCCTGTTCCAACATGAGGAAAAAGCAAGGCAAGGTCCATAAAGACATGGATGAGTGAGTTTGGTGTGGAGGAACTTCACAGAATCCTGACCTCAACCTGATAGAACACCTTTGGGATGAATTAGAGCGGAGACTGTGTGCCAGACCTTCTCATCCAACATCAGTGCCTGACCTCACAAATGCACTTCTAGAGGAATGGTCAAAAATTCCCATAAACACACTCCTAAACCTTGTGGAAAGTCTTCCCAGAAGAGTTGAAGCTGTTTTAGCTTAGTCTCCGCTCTAATTCATCCCAAAGGTGTTCTGTGAGGTTGAGGTCAGGACTCTGTGCAGGCCAGTCAAGTTCCTCCACACCAAACTCACTCATCCATGTCTTTATGGACCTTGCTTTGTGCACGGTCCATTATATATATATTATGTATATATATATATATATATATATATATATATATATATATATATATATATATATATATATATATATATATATTATATGTAACATTTCTGGAGGTCTATTTAACACCTATAAAGCACAAGGTGATGAAATACAATCTTCACAAATTAGATACTAGACTGAAAATGTACTAACACATATAGAAGGAAATGTAGCCATACAAAAGTGACAGATACCAAGCTTTTCTTAAAGTAACAAAGTTTCTCTGTAAAACCTGGCAATCCTGGTATTTCTACATCTCCTGCTTGACTTTTCCTGTTAGAATAGAAGTCAATAAGTCAATTTTTAAACACCCTGTGCTTGTGGCAAATAACATAAGCTACACTATATTGCCAAAAGTATTCGCTCACCTGCCTTGACTCGCATATGAACTTAAGTGACATCCCATTCCTAATCCATAGGGTTCAATATGATGTTGGTCCACCCTTTGCAGCTATAACAGCTTCAACTCTTCTGGGAAGGCTGTCCACAAGGTTTAGGAGTGTGTTTATGGGAATTTTTGACCATTCTTCCAGAAGCGCATTTGTGAGGTCACACACTGATGTTGGACGAGAAGGCCTGGCTCTCAGTCTCCGCTCTAATTCATCCCAAAGGTGTTCTATCGGGTTGAGGTCAGGACTCTGTGCAGGCCAGTCAAGTTCATCCACACCAGACTCTGTCATCCATGTCTTTATGGACCTTGCTTTGTGCACTGGTGCACAGTCGTTGGAAGAGGAAGGGGCCAGCTCCAAACTGTTCCCACAAAGTTGGGAGCATGGAATTGTCCAAAATGTCTTGGTATGCTGAAGCATTCAGAGTTCCTTTCACTGGAACTAAGGGGCCAAGCCCAGCTCCTGAAAAACAACCCCACACCATAATCCCCCCTCCACCAAACTTTACACTTGGCACAATGCAGTCAGACAAGTACCGTTCTCCTGGCAACCGCCAAACCCAGACTCGTCCATCAGGTTGCCAGATGGAGAGTCCAGTGGCGGCGTGCTTTACACCACTGCATCCGACGCTTTGCATTGCACTTGGTGATGTATGGCTTGGATGCAGCTGCTCGGCCATGGAAACCCATTCCATGAAGCTCTCTGCGCACTGTTCTTGAGCTAATCTGAAGGCCACATGAAGTTTGGAGGTCTGTAGCGATTGACTCTGCAGAAAGTTGGCGACCTCTTCGCACTATGTGCCTCAGCATCCGCTGACCCCGCTCCGTCAGTTTGTGGCTTTGTTGCTGTCGTTCCCAAACACTTCCACGTTCTTATAATACAGCTGACAGTTGACTGTGGAATATTTAGGAGCGAGGAAATTTCACGACTGGATTTGTTGCACAGGTGGCATCCTATCACAGTTCCACGCTGGAATTCACTGAGCTCCTGAGAGCGACCCATTCTTTCACAAATGTTTGTAAAAACAGTCTGCATGCCTAGGTGCTTGATTTTATACACCTGTGGCCATGGAAGTGATTGGAACACCTGATTCTGATTATTTGGATGGGTGAGCGAATACTTTTGGCAATATAGTGTATCATCAAATGTGTAAAACAATGAAATCTTTTAATTTAGACCAGTGTGTGATCATTAAACACAGTAAGGATTGAAAATATTATACATGAAATCTTGAAATGAAGTTTAAAGACATTCTGGAGTATCACACTGGCATACAGACATTAAGCCACAGCATGTCAACCTGAGGAAAACATAATCAAGCATTTCTAGCAAATCATTAAATGGAGGCATTTTATGAACTCATGACCTCAGTATATTTTAGCCACAAGATAATAATCCATGTCCATGAGATGATAAACCACCAGAATCATACCTACGGTTTTAATATATTAATTTTTTTAAATCCATGCCTTATTTAAAAATTTAATAATAACAATGCTATCATTAAAGATGAAGAGGTCTCAGGTGAGCATGTCTCTACCTCTGGCTCAATTTCATACAAATTGTAAACCGGAAGCAAAGCAACACTAATCCCACCTCAGATCCTAATCTGTAAACCCGAGGCTTTTGTACAGGTCGAGGAATGTGAATAGTGTAGAATAGAAACCAAAATCATTTACAATCATTTAATTCTCAATGCTTGAGGACACTTTTGAGGATCTAAAATGGATCATCAGGATGTACACGAAACATGTGAAGTCCATGTAGCTCGAATGCACGCTGTCACAAAACAGGATTACTAATAAACTCTAAAAATTCACGTCAACATTTGAACAATACTAAGAGTTGTGGTCAGTGATATAATTTGTTGTATGAAACTCCCAGCATTTCACAGACCTAGTGTGAGCTAATGTGTCCAATGGAGCCATCACTCCATGCAGTATCTATAAACCAGTAAATCAGCTGGTAAACACTGGACTGGAGTGGAGGGTCAGTCAGTGTGGTGTTTATTTTCCTGTCTGTTTAATGGTTTATTAATAAAGTTACATCTTTGAGCCTTTGTGTGTGTGTGTGCGTGCGTGTGTGTGTGTGTGTGTGTGTGTGTGTGTAATTCCACAATAAAAAAAGTCTCACAAATAAGTAAGAAAATAGATTAGAGTAATAGATTTAAGTATTTTTTCCCATCATGCTAATTACAAGAGGACATCATCATCATCATTATTATTATTATTAGTAGTAGTAGTAGTAGTAGTAGTAGTAGTAGATTAGTATTTTATTTTATTTTATTTTATTTTATTTTATTTTATTTTATTTTATTATTTGCACACACCTTCAATCCATGTTCAATTCACCAGTGCTGGGTTTTACTGAATACAGTATGACATGTCAGTTTTTATCCATTTACAGTTATGTGTGTGTGTAAAAGTAAGATCTGGAACGTTTGTGAAATCAGTTCATTTCTATTATCACTTACAGTTACAGTAACTATAAACAGTCGTTTCCTTAGCAGCGTTTTTTCTCTGTCTTCTCTGGTTCTCTAAATTTCCTCAATAACTCAACATAGCTTGTAACTAGGAAACAAGCTGGTCAGAGACACCTGCTCATACTTTGACAGAGATACTCAGGTCACGGACACTCAACTTGAGGGTTAAGGGACTTGCTCATGGGCCCAGCAGTAGCAGCTTGGTGGTCCTTGGAACCGTTGTTCCACCACTGCCCCAGGTGACTAAATGGTCAACATTTTTGAAAAGTTTTACTGCTTTTTTAGGGAGGAGATAAAAAAAAAGAATGTCCTTACGACTTTCTAAAAATGCAAAGCATCACTTTAACAATGCACTGACACTGGAGACTCCTTCCAAAATACACAGCTTGAATGCATCCTTTCTAAAAACATTTGTAATAAACAATATTAGAACGTTTACATTATCCCGAGCTTTTCTTTTTCCAGTACAGCCGGAAGTCGTGTCGGAGCTGCTGTTATAGGACATGAATCAAGAATTCAGCAGCACTGTGGTGTAATGAACGGAATAACATGCAACAGAAACACTGATGACATGATGCAACAACCTGCATGATGCACAGCAATGCAACATAAATCATAAAACGGTTCAGTAACTCTGTCTGTCTGTCACTAGAGGGCAGTAGAATGCAGGGTAAGTGAAAAGGCTACCGAGAAGGATTTGACAGCTTTTGAGCCATATTTCATGTCATAAATCATGGTCTATGTGGCAAAGGATAATGATATGTTCTTAATCTTTAATCTGACCTCGCTGAATGACCGAGATCTGGAGTAGTGGTGCCATGAACAATCTGTCGTATGCAGTGTTTAACTCGTCCAGCTCATTAACCAGTCAGTTGTCAAAGTGAATCAATCATCTAATGTAAGTGGAGATATAGTGCAGGATAAGCCTTTCCCACTAGACTCAAACTCAGAGCAGACATTTTAAAGTCAGTTTTTCGTTTCCGGCCCTCTCTCTCTCTCTCTCTCTCTTTAATTTCCATGCAGCAGTAGGACTGCTTTGTAATTTCACTGCGAGTATCTTGGTGTTCCCTCCGGAGAGCTGCAGACAGACTGAGGATGTGGATGTGTGAGATGCAAAATAGTCGTTCCTGGTGTTCTTTCCTGGTGGAACCTGATTGTGTGTTTGTGTGTGCAATCTGGCAGCATGTCTTCCTCTATCTATTTGCCTTCCGGGAAAGCGCATTGATTGAGTGTTGCATGTTGCACATCGGTTACACCTGTGTGTGTGTGTGTGTTTGTGTGTGTGTGTTTTCTAAGGGTAACATATGCTTCATTTTTTTGGTTACTGAGAGCATTATATTTGAACACGCTTCATATTTTATATATATATATATGTGTGTGTGTGTGTGTGTACGTGTGTGTGTGTGTGTGTGAGTACATGTGTGTGTAAGTCCGGCACCTTGCTTTTCCCCCTTCTTCCAATTTTCTTCCAAAATCTGTTGCATCAGATTTCTGTTTATGGCTGACACGATCAAGATCTGGTCAACCCCAGGAACCCGATGAGATCAAGGTTTGATGTATCGTACATTCTGGGATGCTTTACTGCTCACCACATTGTAAAGAGTAGCTATTTACCTCACACCAGTCTAGCCATTCTTCTTTGACCTCTCTAATCAAGAAGGAGGTTTCACCCACAGAACTCCGCTCATGAGAGGTTTTTTGTT
>NC_080728.1:16755000-16792500 GCF_019097595.1 Hemibagrus wyckioides | reverse complement strand
AAGTGTCGCAGTTCTTAAACTTGTGAATTTCTGGCTCAGTTTCTTCGACCCAGTTAAACCTCTACGACTCCAAAATTGTTCGCACCTGTCATAAAAATGAGCAAAAATAAAACAAGTAACGTGTTCTTAGTGATATTTCAAGCTTATGAGCTGGTGCACTTCATTCTGGAGTGGACTTTGTATATCAGGGAACGTTACAGACTGTCAGATTTGTAGGGGTGTCTAATACATGCATATGACTACGTTTAGATTCATCCGGATGTAAACAAAGTCCAAAGAACCAAGAGCAAAAAGCCTTTCACTTTCAAAAAGCCTTTCCTTATCAGCCCATATACATTACAGCACAGTGGAATTCTTTTCTTCACATGTCTCAGCTGAGGAAGTTGGGGTCAGAGCGCAGGGGCAGCTATGATACAGTGCCCCAGGAGTAGGGAGGGTTAAGAGCCTTGCCCTTAATTGCCCAACAGTGGGGCTTGAACCTTGGCCTTCCCATCAACAACCCAGAGCCTTAACCACTTCAGCCGCCACTGCCTTGTAATCACAGACACGCTGAACCTTTACCCTTAGGAAGTCATTGTGTACTACAAGGAATTTAGGACAGGATGGAGATATCAGAATTCACAAATTCTTATTCTGTTACCTTATTCTATTATGTTTACCGCACCGTCAGTGTTGCCATGCTACGATAGCACACTTAATTTTTCTGTCTTTTTTCTCTTGCCACATCTGTGCTCTTCTATAGCTCCTGTATAACCCCTGGGCACAATTAATGCTTAAAGTTGGACTTCTGCCAACAGCCCCTAAGTGACCACACCACTGAAACCCCACGACACACAGTGTGTAAGAAAGGCAGCTGCACAGAAGGCAAAACTATTTCCTGAAATCACGCTCTCACAAGAGTCTTCAAATCGGCTTGAGTCGCATGTTGTATTTCAGTTTTGTTTATCTGTGTCAGTCAGAGTGAGCTACAAAGCACCAGAGGTTTACAATCCTGCATTTTCCTTTGCGTTTATTCCAGATATTAAGTAGGTCATTTTGTTTTTTTCCCCCTCATAACGTAATTAAGGAATTTATTGAATTAAATCAGACTGCAAATTAGTCCCTCAGAGACACTCTGCACACTTTTTCTTGATCCCCCCCTTATTCAATTCTCCTCCCTTGGTTTTCTTTTATACGGTTGGCACGTGTAAATCTTTATGTTTGCCTCTTATTCATTTCTTCACTCTGCAAATTCAGGCTCCATTTCTTTCTCTTCACAAATATCGCTAATAGACCTTTTTGTGTATGAGTATGTTTGCAGTTTTATTACAGATGGGCAGTCATGCATCTCTGTGAACAGCTGTTTAGGGTAATGACTAATGAGCTAACACACACACACACACACACACACAGACACACACACACACACACATGAATGAGTGATAAAGTACTTTGTCACAGATGCTTCCTTTTCACACAGGCGTCACTTATCAATATTTTAGCATGATTTTATTACCGCGGTCCTCCACTGAAGAAACTCCGGCTATATGAACCAAGAAATTTTCATTTGTACTTATATGTGCTGTGATCTCTAAACAAAAGCACTCCTACACACTGCCCCACATCGCAAGTGATTCAATTTCCTGGACTTACGCAATGGTTATTAGCAGGCTACAGACATGAAAGAAGGCAGCATTCACCTTGAGGCCTGGCTGAAGCAGTTCAGGGTCATGCCAATGGGCTCTTTAATGCCCCAGCCTCTTCTAAGAGACTAATGGACTGAGTGGGTGATCTCCATTGAACAGGTGTGTGGTGTACTTGGATGAGCTGCTCATTCAGGATGAGCTGCTAAACCCCCATTGTTGACGAGGCATTCAAGCACCTCTGAAAAGTATTTGCGGCAATCCAAAGTACTAATCTTAAACTCCAGCCTAAGAAATGCAGATTCCTGAAGTGGGTATTCATGTTCTTGGGCAGACAACCTAAGAACAGCAAACTCAAACTGTTAAGGCTCTTGGCAGTTGTTTGGAAGATCTGGGATTCAAGCCCCAGCACTGCCAAGCTGCCACAGTTGTGTTCTTGAGCAAAACCATTAACCATTCCTTTTGGCTAGGTGTGCTGTATTGTGGCCCCAACTTTCTGAGATGGGATATGTGAAGAAAAATATTTTTTATTTTGCTGTAATGCATATGTGACACATCATCTTAGGCCACATCATCAGTAAAGGGGTGGCACCTTACCCCAGGAAGTTAAAAATGGCCAGCAGTGGCCTGCCCCATGGAACATTAAAGAGCTGTGGAGCTTTCTGGGTATCTTACCAATGGCCACCTTCAAAAGGCTAATGGAGTGGGTACTGCTTAACCTGCTGATAGTTGTGTGGTGTAATTTGATGACCTGCTCATCCCTACCTCTGGCATTCATTTCCTCCAGGGAATTATTTGCCTCGCTACAAAGTAACACCTCTAAGAAGTGCAGTCTCCTTCAGGGTGAAGTCTTCAGCCACTTCGCCAGCAGTGGACAGGTGGCTCCTGACACCAGGAAGGTTGAGGCAGCCAGCAGTGGCTTGTCTCTGTCCCACAGACATGCAGCAGCCAGTGAACTTTCTGGGCTTGGCATCTTACCAAAGGCCACCTTCATGACACTATAACAGGGGGTACGTCTGGTGTCAGTGAGGTATTCAGGTATCTAAGGGACATGTTTTCTGCAATTCAAACCAACAAATTCAGCTTCAACCCTAAGTAAGGCTGTCTTCTCCAGCTAAAATCAAGTTCTTTGGACACTTTTTTAGCATCAGAAGGGATTCAGGTTGAAGGAAGGTTGAAGCCATACAGCAATGCTTGGTCTTAAGTAATATCAAGAAGCTTTCTGCTTTACGTGTCTTACTACTGTCCAGGATTTTGCTAATATTGTCACCCCTTTCCATCACCAAGGTGGTGTTTTTCCCTGGTCTGATGAGACAGGAGGGTCAAACAGATACATACACAATACACATTTCATTTTCATTATTATTTGATCTACTTTTCCTACAAACTACAATCAATCCCTATAGCACAGAATGCCAGGATGCCACCAATCACTGGAACATGACATCTTATTATAGGTCTCTCCTTTTGTGTCTGTTTCTTGAGTGTTTGTGTGTGTGTGTGTGTGTGTATGCATGTGTCTTGACTAATTCAAAGTGATAGCTGAGGTTACAAAGTGAAAAACAGGGGGCAGACATCTATTTTGTTCTCCTCGGATACAGAATAACCTTGATGTTTTGATCAGGAAGGATTGTGTCGCTCACACAAACAACTACACACTTACTATGACAACATATAGGCAAATTTTCACACTTAGAGACCTCAAGATTTGATCCCTATTTTAATTATGGACGTCTTTGGCACTGGCAGCTTCAGCCATGGAAGCGTTTGAGTTCTGATGGCCATCAAATTCACACAGTTACACAAAGACACAAGCTCAGACAAAGGCAAACAAACACGCAGACACTGTGTTTGGCAAAATGCCAGGTGGAGACTGAACCCTGCCAGGATACAACCACTTAATGAAAATCTGGCATCCACGAGATCTAGCAAGTGAGAGAAATAGAGAGTAAAGGGAATACATGTGATGAAGGGATGAAACACGATAGTGAATGAGAGATTAGATGAGATCTCCATCTTTCAGCTCATTAATTGTTCAAGATATCCTTCTCTTTCTCCTTGGTGAATTTAACACACTTCTAATTACCTCCTAATTCAGGAACTTTTGGGTCTAAAATCGTATTTATATCCGTCCTAATAAATTCCCTTTTATTCAATCTAAAAAAAAAAGAAAAAAAGAAATTAAACACTAAGATCTCTAGTTTCTTCTCCTTTTTCCAAAGTGAGGCACCAAGCCTACTTAATGCAACTGTAATTGTTCTGCTTGTTGGATGCAATTGAAAGCGTTATTACAAAGAAGAATACTTCAGCCCCTCCAGCGCCCCCCCTTCACACACACACACCTTCCCCTGTCCAAAAAAAAAAAATTAAGGAGATCGTCTTCCTTGGGCGACGCCGATGCCGAGGTGAAAATGCACGATTATACAAGTCATTTGATCGCCCAGTCACAGGGGCCCGCTTCTCATTTTGCACTAACTTGATGGTGGGGGGTTGAGTTGAGCGGTTGGTGGCAACTGACAGCACATCTGGGAGGAGACACTCATTTTCATGGCGATTTGGCGGCGGACCTAATAAGGGTTCAATTAAAACTGGAGTTCTTTTGGGCGACGATGAGACATGATTACCCAGGAGCCAGCAGGGTATATTTAGTATCTGTTCCTCTTTCTGTGAGGCTTGTGCGGTTAGGCCTGAGGGACAAGATACACTTACACTGGCCATTACTGCCAACTTCCCACCCACTGCTAAAGCCACTTGATTCTTCCATCTACTCCACTGATTAAGCTTCTGTCTGCTGCTGGATATAGGTTTTAAACATATCTCCAGAACTCTCAATTTATCAAAATCTCTACTCCTCTTTCTCCCTCTCCATCTTCATCCATCTCTATTGTGATAAAGTTGTTAGTCTGTAAGATGGCACGATTCTCCATGCACTTCCAGGTGTAAGAGCATTGGAGAGATGAAACCCAAGCTGAAGCTAAGAGCTTGTGTGAACGTGTTCCTCATCCCGGGGCTCACGCAAATCAGAGTCAACCTGTAAGCAATGACCAGAGTCATCCATCTGTTCAACTACAGCTGAGACGCTCAAATCGAGCAGCATGAGGTCTGTAAGGGACTTAAAACTCAGCACATATGATGCAAAATGTGAGAAAGAAGGAGAAAGTAATGGAGAAAGTTTAATGGGTGTAGAATAGAAGGTACCAGGTTAGTTCTAAGCAGTGGTCAGATTGCAAAAAAAAAAAAAAAAAAAAAATGGGATGGTGGATTGAGAATACAGGAAGGGCTGGAGGTATATCTCTATATGAATTCTAATGAAAAACTTCACAATGAAACATCAAATATATTTGCACTGAAATATATTTGCATTCTGGTGCTAATTTATTGGTTGGTGGTTTAGTTTTGTTATTCCCATGTGAAGTAAGTGGCTATGTGCCACACTAATGCCACAGAGCGCACAAATTTCACTAAAAGCACCTAAACATTGTGTTCAATTTCATATTAATGAAACATAGAAGTAGCGGTTGATGGCAAAAATGTTTCCCTCAAAGTTTCCAGAATGCAATGCCAATATATATATGACAGATAACTGAAAGCAATTCTTCGATTTGTCAGCTGTCTATGAGATGAAGCACATGATGCTGGTGGTTTAGGTGTTGGACTACTGATCAGAAGGTTGTGAGTTTGAATCCCAGGTCCACCAAGCTGCCATTGCTGGGCCCTTGAACAAGGCCCTTAACCCTCAATTGCTCAGCTCTATAAAATTAGACAAAACATAAGTTATGCTTATGTGTCTACCAAATGCTGTAAATGCAATGCTATTGAAGGTGGCATTAGTAAAAATTTGAGCAGATATAAAGGTGAGACAGCTGGAAAGGGCTCTCTTTAAAAGGCTAAAGTGCTGCTGCATTGTTCTCTTTAGACAGAAATGAAGTGAAGGTAAATCCCACCAATGCACCACTATCAGCAGGTAGTCAAGCAGCATTGTGTGTAATGTAAGATAATACATTTTTTTTTACTCAAACCTCCAGGACCTATTGGTAATTCAAGAATGGATTAAATTATTCTGGAAATGACATAACTCCCATTTTACAAGGCTAGCTTTACCCTGGTAGCCAAACAAAAACCCAAATCAACTAGTGTGTAATAGGCAGTCACATTACTAATGGAATAGCTTAAGGACAATGAGCAGATCTTTGTCTGGTAGTTACGATAATGAGACATCAATAACAACATGACTCCAAAGAGGATAGAAAAAAAGAGATGATAGCTTTACATTGGTACATTTGTCATTATTTTCAAAAATGACGAGCAGCAACCCCCACCACACCTCACCCCCACCCCCACCCCTCATTGAGTCCTTATCATACATTAAAAGTAACAAAAACCCCTTGTTTCCATCAAGGACTTTTACTAACTTTGTGTCTGGCAGTCAAATTTTTTCGACGAGTTTTTGACGAGGCTCATGGGTATAAGCAGTGACAGATTCATTTCCGCAGCCTCTAATTGCTTTCAGCTCTCAACCAGGTCTCTCATTAGTCTACATTTATAGCACAAATACTGTAAACTCCGACAGCTGGCCCCAAACTCTCAGCAGCTCCGTAGCTGATGACATGCTGCCATTCAAGTGGGCTTTGTGCATCAATAACTGCCTTAGAGAGCCATTATGTGGTGTTTACTAGCAAAGTGTTGTGTTTGTATAAAGTCTTTATTGTGTGAAGGTTACAGGTATAGATATCTAAGCGACTTTGACAAGATCCAAATTGTCCTCATGTTAACCCTAGGCCTTCAAAGAGCATGTGGGCATCGGAACTAGGTCATGGAGCAATGGAAGAAGGTGATCTGATCCGATGAATTACGTTTTCTTTTAATTACGTGGATGACCATGTGTGTCGCTTGATTGGGAAGGTGAAGAGATGATCCATGATGCTCTATTGGATAAAGGCAATCTGGCGGAGGCAGTGTGAAGCTCTGGACAGTGTTCTGCTGTAAAACCACAGGTCTTGGCATTCATGTGGATGTTATTTTGACACCTACCACATACTTAAACATTGTTGCAGACCCTTTCATGGCAATGGTATTCCCTAATGACAGTCACTTCCTTAGGCAGGATAATGAGTTCTGCCACACGGCCACACAAATACTGTTCCTGAATGGAGTGAAGAACATGACAAAGAAGAAAGAATTCAAAAGAGATCTAGACAGTACGAGACAGGTGGTTTAGGTGTTAGGCTGATTGGTGTAGACATATATTTGACTTTAGCCCTCACATATAATATCATGGCCACCAATCACTCTTGACACCACAGGATAATTTAGCAATGTCTGAAACTAGGACATCTTCTACAATTATTGGTTGCAAATGACCTGTTGTATGGATCCGGAATAACTCAACTCCAGCCCATGATGGCCCCAACTCCGGCAAACCAACATATTACTTAAGCAGAAAGGAAAAAGCTAGATAAAAACAGATAAATTGATCATCCAGGTTTGAAGATGCCCAATTAGAAAAACATTGTCTTTCCATTCTACCCATCTCTTTCCACTTGGCACCATCTGGGTTCTTGTCTCCTGTCTGTCTGTTTTTTGAGGACAGAGTGGGGAAAATTGGCACTAAGTGGAAATATAGCATGCACGTGACAGAGGGAACAGTTTTAATTAAAATGTTTGCCCAGAAAATAATCTCGTGAGTAGCCTTGTTAATTACGACTAATTCCTGCGAAGGTAGAGCACACAAAGGCGCTGGCTCACGCTGTGCACGGGGGTGTCTTCGCCATGGAAACGGGAACAGTTTTTTTTTTTTTAATCTCCCCACCTAAACGGAAGTGGACCAGCTTCCCACCTCCTTTGTTCCTTGTTAAAGCCGTTTGTTTGGCCACCCGATGAGTTGACTTTGTTGTTAATTGGGTCATTGCCTTTGCTGAGGCGCACTGACTCTCAGACCCTGATGCGACAGTCCAGCTGCGATCACAGTCACTGCAGAACCAACAGAGACACACACACACATACACACACACACAGTGCATCAGCAGGCGAGGGATTATGAGATTTCAAAGAGACATATTCAGAAGCAGAAATGTGGTGGCCAAGCCAAGCAGCTAAATGTGAATGTGTAAGTTGGTTGGTGTGTGTGTGTGTATGTGTGTGTCAAAATACTCTGCCGGTCTTTGATGTCTCCATCTTTGGGTTTGTCTTGGTAAATAGCCTCAGGTCCATCCTCGACAACTGCACCCAACCTCCACACCTTCCTCTCAATTTGTTTTGGGACCCCTAATATTTATTCAGTTTTGATGTTTTCCCAGTTTCCATGGAAGGTATGAGGTGATGGGGCCTCAATGTCACAGCGATAAGTTCACCTTCCCTCGTCTCGTCTTCATAATCAATCCAATAAGCTAGAGATCAAACAAGAGATCGACTTAACAGCGCGATGTAATTAGCCTTGGCTCCGACTGAGCTCTGTGCTAACGCAAGGGAGAGGAACGTCAGAGGCCAGAACGTGCTCCGATTGCCAATGTGTGCATGTAGATCATGAGATGCTGCCTTTTTCAGATGTATACGAGAGTATTGAGCTATGTATCACAGAACATACATAGCAATGAGATAGTAGAGAAGTTCATTTAATAAGCAGACAAAGGATGAAATATAACTAGTGTACTAGTGCACTGCCACCATTTGCATAGAGGGTGGAATTATTAGCCCAGTGCTTATGGTGTTGGACTAATCACTAACCGAGACTACTCTTGGAAGTTGGTGAGTTTGAATTCCAGGGCTGCCACTGCTGGCCCCTTGAGCAAAGCTGGTATTCCTCAATTGCTCAGTAGTGTAAATCTCCCTGGATAAGGGGATCTGCCATAAACATAAATATTTCTTAAACCCACAATCATGGTGTGTTCCTACTGCAATGGGCAACTACAGTGGAACCTCAGCATACAAATGTAATGTTCATACAAGTGTTCGTTCTGGCGGCGAGTTCTTAAGGTGAAAATTTATACCGCAAAACGAATTTGCCCATAAGAAATAATGTAAATGCAGATAATCCGTTCCAGCCACCCAAAAATATGACCAGTATTCCCATTACGAAGCGTATGGAAACTGTATGGCTCCTTATAAAGAACTGAACCAAGCCAAGCATTCCATGTCAAGGCTCCTCACAGGAAGTCATGCCACCAAGCTTGGGCTAAGAATAGAACGTTTGTGGCTTTTGATTGCATGCTGAAGGCAACGTTGGTATCGTGGGTTGCCTCTTTCGAAACAGCTTTCACTAACTCAAAAAACAGGAAAATTTGTAAACTCACTTTGGTTGGCTTCGCTTGGGAGGGCATCCATATGCCGAGGTTTCACTGCTATGCACTCTTACTGACAAGTGAAATCTGCAAACAAAGTCAGGAGCATGTCTTCCTGGTATCTTAAGGTTATGATCAAAGAAATTAAAAATCAAACTCATGCAGTAAGGTGGTGTAGCAGGCAGCATTGCCACCTCGATCCTGAGCTCAGGTTACTGTTGGTGCAGAACTGCATGTTTTCCCCATGTATGAGTGTCGTACTGGTTCTCCAGTTTTCTCCATCATCCAAAAACATGCCAGTAGTTTGATTGTTAATGTTCATGTGCTCCTAAGTGTGAATTTATTTGCACTTGCATACATTTCCTGCAGTGGAATGTTGTCCTATCCAGGGTGTATTCCTTCCTCACACACCACTGGCTCATGTATCATTGACCACGATTACTTCCCATGCACTCATTTGCAAAACATTCACCAAAACTTCCTGACTTGTTTTGAGTTGCAAGCATGAAGTGGCATATTAGAAACTTTTTAGGAGAAGCGCTGTGGCTACGCAGAGTCACATACACACTCATTTCACTTAGTCTGTATTAATGCACTAGTCTACCAGCTTGTCATTATGCCATTACATTACATTATCTACCACTTTCCAGTCTAGTCAAGTAGGTTTCCGGGCAACCCAAACATATGATTTTATCATTTGTCCACCTCTGACATGGTAGCAGAATGTAACAGGTCTATTCATATCTTTTAAGAATCAGTCATATTCCAGTGCACAAGTCAGAGGACAGACATTTATCAAAAAATATACTTATTCTGCAAGCTGTCATGCTACTTGAATATATCTCCTGCACTTCTTTCTTTCTCAAGGAAGTGGTCTATTACCCTGTCACTCCAGCAAAGAGTCTTCTCAAGTGATTCGGCCATTTTTCCTCTCAATGGCCAGCAAAGCAGTGACCGCTCATGCAGTTATGACTCACTGTGCTACGGGTGTCCAACTTTAATCATTTTTATCAGGACATGGGTCCATTTAATTGATTTATGGCTTTGTTTATTTCCATCCCTTAAAAAAATGAGCCCCCTTGAGCAGAGGACAGGGATTATAGTGTAGGGCATCGGATTTGGTTAGGTCAAGGTGTTAAGAGCTTCATTTGAAGGAGCCACTTTCAAAGACAAATGATTTACAACCTTCATTTTAGCACAAAAGGAAAAAACATCATATTCTCAAAAAACAGTCATATTCTCAATGTGCACAACATACAGACTAATGTTACAATACAGTGCCACTATCTTTATGTGTCATTCTCCAAATAGTCACATCTGTATAAGAAATTATGAATGAAATCATGAACATTTCTGCCTAAAACACTGGAAAACACTGTGACAGTTCCTCAACCTCGGGTTCATCACCTGAGCACATAATACAACTCAACTCGAGATATTCATGAGTGTCAATGGCTCTATTTCTAAAATATAACCAAGCAAGTAGCTTCATTTAATCAACCAGGACCCTACTAAGGATGAATGAAGGAACCTTGTATATGCTACAACCCCTAGCAAAAAGTATGGAATCACCACTCTTGGAAGATGTTCATGCAATTGTTTAATTGTGTAGAAAAAAACCCAATCACAGACATGCCACAAAGCTATTTTCATTTAACATTCCAACCTTCTGACTTTATGAAACACTTACAAAATTAAAAAAAGAAAGAAAATTGTAGTCAATTGCAACTGTTTTTACAGATCAAACCGAGGAAAAAAAATATGGAATCACTCAGTTCTGAGGAAAATATTATGGAACCACCATGTACTTTGCAGTTCTAAAACAAACACCTGTATCCGATTACATCTGCTAATTAGTCTGCAGTTAAAAAAGAGTGCTTGCACACCTTAGTGAGCTGTTGAACCAAGCTGATTGACATAAATCATGGCTCCAACGCGAGAGATGTCCGTTGAAACGAAGGAGAGAATTATAAAACTTCTTGAAGGAGGTAAATCTTCACGGAATGTTGCAAAAGACGTTGGTTGTTCCCAGTCAGCTGTGTCTAAAATCTGTACCACGTACAAATCAAATGGGAAAAGGTTGTAAAAAGGAAGCATACTGGTAAACCAAGGAAGACATCAAAGCGTAAAGATAGAAAACTTAAAGCAATATGCCTTAAATAAACAGAAAATGCACAACAAAACAGAAATGAGGAAAAATGGGCCGAAAGTGGTGTCAAAGTCTGTGACCGAACTGTAAGAAAACCATCATTAACATCTAAACAGAAAAAAACAAGGTTTCAGTGGGCTAAAGAAAAGCAATCATGGACTGTGGATGACTGGATGAGAGTGATATTCAGTGATGAACCAGGAATCTGCACTGGGCAGGGTGATGATGCTGGAACTTTTGTTTGGTGCCGTTCCAGTGAAATTTATAAAGACAACTGCCTGAAGAAAACATGCAAATTTCCACAATCATTAATGATATGGGGTTGTATGTCAGGTAAAGGTATGGGAGAGATGACCGTCATTATATCCTCAATAAATGCACAAGTTTATATTGAGATTTTGGACACTTTTCTTATTCCATTAATTGAAAGGATGTTTGGTGATGATGACATCATTTTTCAGGATGATAATGCATCGTGCCACAGGGCAAAAGCTGTGAAAATTTTCCTTCAAGAAAGACATATAATGTCAATGGCATGGCCTGCAAATAGTCCGGACCTCAATCCAATTGGAAATCTATAGTGGAAATGAAAGAAAATGGTCCATGACAAGGCTCCAACCTGCAAAGCTGATCTGGCAACTGCAATAAGAGAAAGTTGGAGCCGGATTGATGAAGAATACTGTTTGTCGATATTTAAATCCATGCCTCAGAGAATGCTGAGGTGTTTTTGTTCGGTGATTCCATAATAGTTTCCTTAGAATTGAGTGATTCCATATTTTTTTTCCTCGGTTTGATCTGTAAAAACAGTTGCAATTGACTACAATTTTCTTTCCTTTTTATTTTTGTAAGTGTTTCATAAAGCCAGAAGGTTGGAATGTTAAATGAAAATAGTTTTGTGGCATGTCTGTGATTGGGTTTTCTTCTACACAATTAAACAATTGAATGAACATCTTCCAAGAGTGGTGATTCCATACTTTTTGCCAGGGGTTGTACATGCAGCGACTCATGCTCACATTAATCGAGGTGCCACTTTCCCTTTTGTCCAACGAACCTTATTTCTGACCTCACACACTATAAAAATATAAATTCGGCCTCTTCTATTCATATCTGTATTTGTATCTATCCCCGTTTTCTGAATAATGTATTTGTTTACATCCCTAATACACACATTATACATGGTTCATTCCTCAATGAATAGTTAATTAGTTAATGAATAAAGTGTTCTCCAGGGAAAATCCTCTGTTGTAAGGTTCTTGAAGGATTTCCTTAAAAAGCACAATTTAAAGAAGAACAATTAGGTTCTAGATATATCTTTTTTTTCCCAGTGTTTTAATAAACACTTTTGGAGCCTCCAACTTTGATCTCCTCCAACCTTTAGAAGATGCAGTACTGTACATTTCCCATTGTTGCTAGCTACAGTGCTCAGTCTGCTGGTAGAAAGGATCCTTTAAGTCTTTTTTAGACATTTTTTTTAGGAAACTCTCTTTGGGAAACAAGGAATCTCAAGGGTTCCCTCCAAACATGAAACCAAGAACAAAGAATTTAACCCATAGTGAAGTTCCATTGGGTGAGAGCTTTTGTGGGCAGCCATGAGAAATATGTGGAAGTCTGAAAGCTGATTATTTCAGGCAAACATTTTGCCATTTGAAACACTACCAAATTCAATCTGTATGCAGTGAACAGTGAAGATTGGACTCCATGCTTAATTTTGTCGAGTATTGTGGTGGCAATAACAGTAATTTATTCTGAATGCCAGAAAATACAAATGACAAAGTCAGAAGCTGAAAAAAAAAAAAAAATCACCATTCATTGCCAGTACTTCAGTAAATCCTGTGTAATTTGCCCTCTTAGCAGAATCACTTGTCGGCCAAGCAGAGATTTTACATGGATTAGATGTCTGAGAATGGCTCTATTGGATTTTGCAGTCTCATTGTAGACTTTCCCACTTGAATACATCCACAATACTGCATCCAGCCAATAAACTCGGTCACGCACAACGTCCCTCTTATTGTGTCTTTGTATAGGCTTTTGTCAAAGTTAAACTGCAATAAGAATCCAACTTCATGATCGCAGGAATACAGTTCAGACACTAGCATAACAAAACATTACAGGAGATCCGTTTAGCTCCTTTATATACAATATATGAATAAATGTGATATTCCAAAAAAGGTTAGCTATGAACTCTGTACATTTGCAATTGTATTTGTATTTGCAGTGCTAAACCAGTAGTTAGTTGTATGCTAACATTAGTTGTGGACATCAGGAGATTTAAATCTAAAGCACAGAATCATCTAAATAACATTTGCTTGTTTTAAAATGTGGTAAAAAAGGATTCATTCCAATAAATTCTCTGGTAAAAGCTGAAGTTCAGGTTGAAAATCTAAACTTAGCAGCACTGATTTGATGCTAAATTTCACAAGTCAGTGATGCTTCTTTCACCAAGGAACCAAGGAACATGGGAGAACGCCTGATATTTCACAGCATTTTAGAATCCTGAGTAGGTAAAATGTCTCAATGAATGAATCACATTCCAAATGATAAGTTCTATATATAAAACATCAGCCTCATAATTGCCAGCTATTCATTTTATGCCGTTTCAAACTAAGCCATTATCCCAGAAAGCTTGTTCTATGCACAGATCATCACCCCAAAGTCAGAATGATGCCAGCACTATGGCTCTTAATAAGTACCTATGGGTAAAAGCTACTCTGTGGCGTTGATTGACAGGAGGGAAGCATACATTTGGATCAAAGTAGAGGAGATTTTATCCTGAGGCAACTCAGAGAGGCGCTGACACTCGTACTGACCTTCTCTCAGCCTCAGAGGAGAATCCCTGCTGCAAAAAGGTAAACATATTCCACGATATTATTGCACCGAGTAAAGGCATACGCATGTTTTATTCCTCTTATACCATGGCAAACTTTTTTAGTAATTAATTCATCTTTATAGTTTTCGATTTAAGCGAGTTCCTGTTATTAGCTCACGTTATAACAGCTATTAACTTGATCTTAAATAAAGCTGACAGCGAAGGAAATGCCTCTAGCATGCGCTGCCTTACTAGCGATCGATGACTACCTGGTTGCCATAGCGATTCCACAAATACATATACTGTATGTTTTAGCTTTTTTTTTTACACAGTTTGGAATCTGCGCTTCCTCTGTGTTAGCTGTTGCTATAGAAACCATTACTATAGAAAATCCACGAACACTTTCTGACCAAAATTAAGGAATTCCACATTGCTGTGACTTTATTCAACGTCCATCCACCTCCTGAAAGACGAGAACATAATCATCCTGAATGTAAAGCAGATGCAGGGAGTGTAAAATATACAGGTCATGTACGCTAAGGATCGACAGTTACACTGCTCAGTCCTGCTTCTACAATATACCATGTACTAAAGAGAACACACACACACACACACACACAAAAGGTACACATATACATACACAAACTGCGCTGGATAAAAAAATCCCATCACTTTGCATGCTTTATGACTCATCGGAGAAATTATTCGCTGCACAAATATAGTTTACATCTTCCCTGTATCTCATTAGACCCCACCAGAAGAACAGAAACACACTGAATAATTTTGATTTCTAGATGTTCCAGCTAATTATGTTGTTTGGAGGCAGCCTGCTAGCAGCAGGACATCATTTTAATTTGTATCGTCTAAAAACTCCATTAAAATGAAGCCAGCCAGCAAAAAAGAAAAAAAAGAAAAAAGAAGAAGTTATATTTCCACAGCAGCTTATTATTTCTTTCCAAAGCTGTAAAGCTGGAAGAAGTTGTGTATGGTAATTGAATGTAAAATGGGTCAGATTTGTATTATTAAATTATGAGTTTTTATGTATTCAAAAAGCAAGATGCAAATGGAGACCCTCTTGAGAAAATGCATCCGAATTTATTTTCTCTCTTTGTAAAATGTAAATATGAGTTTCCTCAAAAGTGCGTAATTTAGTTGAATGTATTACACACGAACATTAGGCAGAGGAAGAGCTGCACATGGGAAAATAAATATCTGGAACATTAAATATCAAAAAGAAATATTTGGAGCAGAAACAATGTTGTGAACATGCTTCAGTTTGTTTAGATTTTTTTTTTATTGCCCACTAAATTGGAAAATTCTGTGAATAATAATCGGTCACCTGTTTGTATTATGCTGTGTAAATATTAGGAGTGGAATACTGCAGCGCTACTCTCTGGATCTGTGTCAGTATTTGGATTTAAAGTGGATTAATTTCAGAGGATTAATAAGTCATCAGGATGTTTACACTGAAAAACACTGACTCATCTGCATCACGGGTTTTAGATGTGGTGAAATGACCTAATTTCTTTGCACAAGTAAGAGTGTAATTACTCAAACAAATAAATACTCTGGTAAAAGCTGAAGTACAGCTGCAGAGTTTTCATTAAAACTGGAATTTCCTCCTGTTTTTGTTCACCATTGAATATCTTTGTCATGTTCCACCCCATAGTGGTGGTTAATATGAAGCTCATATGAAAGAAGACACTCAAGAATTTGCAGTGTTTTTCCCTTAGTCTACTAGGGGCAATATATTCATAGATAAGTTCTAAAACATTTATTTTTCTCCACACAAATGTTTGTATCTTCAAAGTAAATGTTGATATCAAACCCATTTCTGCTCTCTGAGATGCTCCAAGTGCTTGTTCTTCTAAAAAAGCAGCTCAGATTTGATCTTCAACCACAAACATTCTGTGTAAGGTTCTCCAAACAGAGGGAAAAACACACGTCTAAAACACACTGAAAGCCAACAGACTCATTTTATATCAGACTCACAGCCAGAAAATCATTCAGTTTGTTCAAACCGATTGAAAACCGTCTCATAAGTCGATGGAATGCCAGTGTGTTGGGGTTAAAGCATCTTTTCACAACCCAAAAGCTACATATCAAGTAAGATGTTGTGACTTGAAGTGATGGAGAACTCAGTCTAAGGGGCTGTTTTCCCAGAGTTTCTAACTTGAACAGAGAGCCCGGTTCAGTGGATTGCAGTGTTAAGTCCAACTCTCTCTGCTTCCAGACAGCAGTTCTGTATGTTCATGTTAATAAATGTGGTTTTTCTTTGTCACGCAAGCTTGGTATTTGACCGCTCTCTCACAAGTGCATGAAAGTCAAAACCTCCCACACATGCAACATTTTTTTTTGTTATGTCTCGCAGGATCTCAGTCCTCTAGTCAGAACCAGATGCCCTGTGAACCTCTCTAAAATCACAACCCCGAAAAAAAATGATCATGTGCCTCGGATACATATCGGGTTAGAAGACATGAGCTGTTCTTTTAATGTATTCATCCCTTACACACATACAGAGAGAGAGAGAGAGAGAGAGAGAGAGAGAGCATTGTGTCAGCACACTGAAAAAGGTGCACATTTCCCCCACATACACATATTTATATTCATATTCATGTTCATCTGTGCTACTGCTGCATGTTTGTCCAGAGAGTCTGGTGTATGAAGAAGAAATGGCTCTCGTTTGAGAGAGAGGAGAAACCAGTCCGGGGCTCTCTCTCTCTCTCTCTCTCTCTCACACACACACACACACAAATCCCAACTGCTCACTGCTGTAAGCCACAAACACAGACTATAAAGACAACATCTGAGAAATGGATGGGATGAGGCCTCCACACACACACACACACACACAGTCATAGCATTCCTCAGAGGCACACATTTGGAGGTACGTGCCTGTCTCAAAGCTAGACTGTTTTAATAACTGATTTCCCACCTGAGTGTGGTTTGAAATGTGGACAGACGTTTCTCACTGCCTTCCCTGTTACGTAAAGGGACTACGACAGAGACAACTTCTGAAATTTCCTGATAAATTTGGGGGATGAATGTAAAAGTTTGTATCCCCCTTTGGGTTTGGTTTATAGTGGAAAAAAAGAAAAGAAAAACATTTTGGAGTTTATCTGCAAAGTGGAGCTATGTTCATTTAGTGATATTACATCATGGCCTAAATATTACAGCCTTTGAGACAACAGCTGTTTTTTTTTCCAGCAAGCCTAAAAATTTGTTTCCCCTCTCGACATACTCCAATTTATTTCACTGCACCAATTTAAGGTGTCCGCCGTCTTAAAACAGACACTTTGTAAAGTCTCAGGGAATGAAAAGTTTGTACAGGTTACAACCGTGATAACCATTACGACTATTAAAAACCTACTGACCAAATAGTGGAAGAAAAAGTGTCTGAAATTAAATGATGACAATAAAACACTGGATTAATCAACCGAAGCCTGAACATCTGGTTAATCGGGTGGAGCTCCTGCCTGGCTGCATGACATCCTGCACCCACATCAGTTTTATTCTTTCTAGATACGCTGACATGTTCGATGTCGCTTCTTAATGCATGTATTTGTGTTAATATATAAATAAACAAGGGGTGTGTTTTATGCGATACGATGAATGACTGCACATCTGGACATCTTGTCTTGGCCAATATTTATTTACCAATGAATGACGCATCATACTTTTGACCCGTTTATAGTTTAAAGTTGCGGAATGTTCTGGAAATAAGTTTATTCCTGTTATTACTTACAGTCATTCCTTCACTGTTCGCCTCTCTCTTCTGGTTAATATGATGATTAAAGACATGTTAAAGCTTTTCTTCTGAAACTGAAACTGGAGACTCCTTACAAATAAACATCTGTCAAATAAACATCCCACAGAAAAAATGACTACATAAACTTTTACGGCATTTGGTAATCCAGAGTGACATACATTTACACAACTGAGCAACTGAGAGTTAAGGGCCTGGCTCAGGGGCCCAGCAGGGGCACAGCAGTGCTGGACCCGGGATTCAAATTCACAACGTTCTGATCAGCAATACAACACCTTAACCAGTAAGCTACCACATCCCACTACACACCGATCAGGCATAACATTATGAGCACTGAGAGGTGAAGTGAATAACACTGATGATCTCCTCATCATGGCACCTGTTAGTGGGTGGGATATATTAGGCAGCAAGTGAACATTTTGTCCTCAAAGTTGATGTGTTAGAAGCAGGAAAAATGGACAAGTGTAAGGATTTGAGCGAGTTTGATGAAGGACCAAACTGTGATGGCTAGACCACTGGATCAGAGCATGTCCAAAACTGCAGCTCTTGTGGGGTGTTCCCGGTCTGCAGTGGTCAGTATCTATCAAAAGTATCCTTTAAGTCCTATACGTTGGCAGGTGGAGCTTCTTTTACATGACTTAAAGGGTCAGGGGCTAACATCTTGGTGCCAGATACCACAGCACACCTTCACAGATCTAGTGGAGTCCATGCACCGATGATCAGGGCTGTTTTGGCAGCAAAACGGGGAGCAACACAAAATTAGGCAAGTGGTCATAATGTTATGCCTGATCTGTGTATATATAAGTGCCCATTATCCAAGTTCCTAGAAAGACATGTTACTGGTAAGACGAAAATCTATTAAAATGAGCGCAAACCCATGACTTCTGTTGAAGCTGGAACGAACAAACCGACACCATGTGACCAATCAGATCGCAGACTTCACCAGCTCTGCGTTATACATCGTTGTAACTAATATGTAAAAGATCTGATTACTTTGAGAAGTTTTCAAGTATCAGCGTCGCCATAAGTCATTACTATATCATTAAAATCAGTGCAATATAAAAGCAATCAGTGAGGATGAAATGGAGGAAAATTCCATTTGGTTGTTTATTGTCAGTCTTTCAGCCTGCACATGGAGCCTCAGGAGCTGGAGATTATGTGCTGCAGGTGCTGCGTGTAGCTACTGAGAAAATGACACCATGTCCTCCTGAGTATTTAACCAATTAAACCTGAATCAAAACAGCCGAAGACAAAAAAAAAACTAAAAATCTGGGAATGTGAGTGCTTTTGTCTGTATGTGAGTGAGTGTGTGTGTGTGCATGTGTGTGTGTGTGTGTGTTAAATGTGATAATGTTTAAAGAAGAAAGTACACAGAGTTCCTGTAAAAGTTTGGGTTGTTAACTCTTTTCTGCTCCACTGGAGGTGTATCATGTCTGAATCTGCTTTGAAAAATAGAAAAGAATTTCAATACACTTATATAAGAAAGGAATAAATCACTACAGGCCACGCAAATTAATCAGTGATCATTTTAATGAATCCATTACAGTGAGGTTACTACAGTGAGGTCTTTTATTCTTCAGACTGAATTTAACAGCAAATTTCCAGCAATTTCACCAATTTTCATCATACCTTTTTTTTTTATCCATTTATCGTTACATTTCAGGCTGTGGAACGTCCATCAAACAACATCCCGTTCCTGTTATCCCTTATGTTATAGCACTTATAAACAGTTCTCTCAGCAGCCTTATTTCATCTTGAAGTAAATCCAGCATGTCATGTTAATGAGGAACTGAGATTCGCTCAAACATTCATTTACTTTCTAAACTAAATGCCAAACATCTGCCAGGAGGAAACAAAGACTGCAAATTAGGAGGATAGGAAAGTTCTAGAAAGAAAGGTATATATACAGTGTGTATTTTTGACCTGGGAGTGTGTGTAGTGTTGTGTACTGTACCTTTAATGAGATTTTTTGAGTAACGCTTTTAAAAAGACATCTCTGGTCCTTAAAGTCCAATTAAAGCATTTAGACACGTATAGAGACACATAGTAAAGGAATGAACAAAAAGATGAACCCATGATGATGACGGTACCAACCCTGCGATAAAGAACAGGGTACGTTTTTTTTTGTTGTTGTTGTGAAAGTGTGTGCCTGCGTTTTCCAGAGCTGTCATGGATAACTTGGAGAACTTATTAATATTACGCCGATCCTAACGTGTGGATTTTTGTGAAGTGGCAGTTAGAAAAAATTCAGACCCCAGTCTTTTAGGATGACATGTTTTTCGAGGTTAACGCTCCTTACCAGACAGCTGCGAACGCGAGCTAATTTACAGCCTGTCTGTATCGTAACATCAGCTTTTGCATTTGCTTTGCGGTTTTCATATTTGTGTTTTCATTTATTTGTGATTGTGCTTCACTTGTCCATCCCTCAAAGATTTTATTTTTTTTTAACCACTTTTCCCTTCCATGCCATATTATTTGCATTTTATAAATCTCGCTCCTATTTTTATTTATTTATTTATTTAATTTTATTTTTGTATGTCACTACAACACCATTAATTTCTGCCTTGAACCAAAAGGAGTTGTTTCTGAGCAGCTGAACATTTCCATTAGCATGCACAGCCGTCACATGGGAACTGGCGATCCCATCTGCATAAATAAGTGCTGCAATATGCAGCAGGTTTCCTACTAGCAAATGTGGTTACTAAGCTAATAATAAGGCCGAGCGGCATTCCTTCAGGGAACGGCTTACATTAGTAACCCATCATTCCCTTTTAGTCAGCCAACAGCTAACACCTGAACAGGGATTTTATCCCACAAAAAAGCTGGAAGAAAATTTGCTCTATCTACAATCCAAACAGATTTTTCCACGCGACAGTCAAGTAGAGTTTGTAATGCTTTCATAAACTCACAAAAAATTCCTGCAGCTCTTTAAAAGTTAGTCATTTTCTGAAGATTTGTGCACATGTCCAGAAACAATACTCTGTGACACTCACGAAATGTAAAAAACAAAATTACGACTAAATCATCCAATAATGCAGCTGAGCCACTGCAGAGCATCACTAACTCTTGAAGGTTATTATTATTTGTGGTCATTTACAGATGTTCTGGAATGCTTTCTTTCTCGAACGATTCACAGTGTGATCAATGTAAATAAAACTGCAATACATGATGATACACAAAAGCCTCCTCATACACAAACTCATGAACTCTCAGAGGATACAAACATTTTTCCGAACTCACTCCATCCAGCTTTTCTTGTGTAAATGCCCTGATGAACGATTTACGAAGAGATATGTCGGTATCCAGCATGATAAATGACACCCACAGTTTGTATTTTGCCCTTGACCCAGTGAAAGCCTCATCCATGTAATAGAGGAGGCAGAAGATGCAGCCATATGGGCCAGAACCCTTTGGATTTGAATTAAATGCATAATCTTCTCTGAAATTGAGAGATGCTCTGCCTCAGAGGTGTGCCCTCATGGCCTGTGACTCTAAATAAAGGCCAAAGGAGAGAGAAGAAAAAGGTCTACTGGGGAAACAGAGAGCACTTTTCTCAGCTGGAAGTGCAGCAAAAACCCAAAGTAGTAAAGATGCTCTGAAATAACAGATGTCTCTCCGAGAGCATCGTCTCTGGTTTCGGCACAAAGCAGCCAGTCGTCCAGATTACTTACAATGCACAACCCCCGCAGCTGCAGCGAGGCGAGAGCCAGAGGAAGAGAAGACGGACCAAATGTGGATGCTGTCCTCTACCATGCAAAATACAGAACATTCCGGACCCAAACATGCCACAATCCTGCTGTTCGAATACGAGAAGCCTTTTTTACTCCACACGGGTCCGAATAGGTTTTATTTTGGACGCGACATCAAAGTGTGTGAACTTCAACATCAACAACTGTTTTGGCACTGATGACACACGAGCGACTTCCCCAGTCCTGTGAGCAAATAACAAATACATCAATCTGCATGAATGTTTACTTCTGTTCAAATCCCTGGCCAGCTGATGACTGCAGGATCAATTTCATAGAACTTTTCTGAATATAATCCAAGAAAGTAATTTAAATATATACAATATTAGATCTGCTATTGTCAAGGTAGCTCAGAAAGGCCACCGAACTACATTTCCCATCATTCTCAGCGTGTCACACGTCCTAATCACTTCACCTTTGCCACTTTGATTATTAACATTATACAAGTTCCTGTGTTTCCGTATCGTACTGTAATTTGTCAAACATTTGTTTCTGTAAAGTTCCACAGTATCACACACAGTCCTTGTTTTTCCCAGCACCCAGAGTTTACTTCTCATACTTCTTATTATTTCTAGATTTTTCTATGTTTCTTATTGTTTTTTAGTTGTTTGTTTTGCACCTTATAATGAAATAATCTGCACTTGCATCACCTTGGCCTCTGTTTTGTTACTGCTTCTGTTTACTGCAGGCACAGAGGTTTTAATTCCGGAATTCTCCTAAAGGTCCAAAACTTGTTGTTTTCAAAAATCATTTTTAAATTATTTCTACTAATTTTTGAGCTTTTTAACCTTCAACTTTGGTAGTGGGGTTTGAATGTTTAACTGTAATGTACATATACACTGTATACACACACATACACACATACACACATACACACACACACACACACACCTCAGTGACTCAAAAATTGAAAAAACATTTATTCTTGAAAACAATTTACAACAAGGTTTGGACCTTCAGGAAAGTTCAGGAATAATGCTAAAATAATAAAATTAAATGAAATAAATAAACAAAATCTTCCAATATCTTCTGGTCTTCATCTGCAAAAGTTTTGGAATACTTTCTTCCAAGCCGCTAAAATGAAACAGATTTTTTGCTTTATCTCAAACGATTACTTGAACATTACTGAGCCTGATAATATATTAGATTTCTCACTATAATTTGTAGAATTCGACGAATTTCTGTGTCTTTTGGTCCAGCATATGCTCCGCTTTTCACTTCTGCCAGTCGTTCGACAAAGACACTGAATTTAAAACCTTAAAATAATGTGTAGGAATAAAAAATAACCCCTGAAAAATAGAAATAAATTCTACAGAAACCAGTGTAACAAGTGTATGTTTTTGGTGTAGTGTTGCTGGAGATTCACGTCATTATGACAGACTTGGTTTCAGTCAACTAAGAGTCTCTCCCTTCTCAAAATCCTCCAGATTTCATTGTGACACAACCAAAATAAATTCATTAGAGCTTTCCAGTGAAATGAATTTGAGACAGATGTAGAATTGGGTAGAACGTGTAGCTTCTTGTGGTCTTGTGTAGTTGTGTAGTGACTAATAATCATGTGAATAAATCACTAAGGAACAACAACATATTAGAATGGAAAATATTACAGCATTAATATAATTAGATGAATCTGATACATCTTGCTATCAGATCTGCTGTTAAAGCAAATGAATCACCACCTTCTGACCAATCAGATTTGAGAATTCAACCACACAGGGATATTATTACAAGTCTGCTGTGTATATTTACTGTGATGAAGTGAGATTGGATCTGAATGCAGGTTCATTCACAACATCTAGATCAGAAACTCAGGAAAAGGTCAAATAGTAAAGTTATCCAGAGCACCTAAACAAAGCAAAAAAACAAACAAAAAAAACATGAAACACACAGGAAGCCTGTTCAGATGAAGTAATCAGACTCCATTTCTACACTCATTTAGCACTCCAGTGAAAGTGTTGGCGAGGAAGGAGCGAGATCCTCAGGGTGTGAGTGTGATACCTGTCTAATCTAGCATGAAGTTTGAGGAGGTTGATATCTCTAATGGCTCCAAAAAACGCTTCGGGTTGCTTCGAGGTAGATTTTAGGGTTATATTCATAATCCGATGCTGAGGATTTTTTCCATTCTGTTGCTTCACTCTCAGTGTGAGTCTTGGCAGGACGAGCGTCCGCAATAAGCCCCACTGCCCAACTGTGAAGCTCGAGAGGAAGCTCAGATGCTCCGTTAGCTCCTGCTGGAAAGGCTTCAGCTGGGGTTAAAGGAAAACCAACCCCAAACTAGATGAACAGATCCGCTTGGAGAACTTTGGAGGTGCTACAGAACTTTTTCTTTTTAGCCAGTCTTAGGACACCTTGTCCTCATGCTAGCTCCAAATTCCCAAATCTTAGCCAATCTACCAACAAAAACACTTCCTGTTAGGGCTACAGGTCTTAAATGCTGTCAAACAAAATGGATCAAATTTGATAGTAAAAATATTCTGTGCTGAATTTAATTGTTAATTAGTTCTATAATGAAGCTTGCTGTGATTCCACTAGTAGCAAAGCGATTAATCAATTAACTTACTTACATTCAATATTTTTTATTGTAATTCTTTTTTTTTACATACAAAACTGTTATATACTTCCGTTACTACTATTATGCAAGAATTATAGGGGAGACGCGGTGGTTAGCCATCAGACATTATGTCGTCCATTTATTTTGTCCAAACAGGATTCTAGACCCACAGGGCTATGCTGCGTTCACACATACAGCAATTCACAACAACAAAGTGACCAGAGATTGTTCATTATCAAACGAGAGCTATAGACTTTCAGCAACATGATCGACCGTGAGTGTCTGAGACTAGACGGGGGCAGTGGTTAAGGCTCTGGGTCGTTGCTCGGAGGCTTGGGGTTCAAGCCCCAGCACCACCAATCTCCACAACTGAGCAAAGTCCTTAGTCTCTGCTCCAAGGGCTGCTGTATCTTAGCTGCCACTGTGCTCTGACCACAACTTCCTCAGCTGGGGTATGTAAAGAAAAGAATTCCACTGTGCTGTAATGTATATGTGGTGACAATAAAGGCTTCATGCCCTCAGTAAAAAAATGTGGATTGGCAGCATGGCAAAGTTGAGAAAAGTTAAACTTTACGCAAATACGGAGTGACTTCGTGCAGCAACTACTGATAAGACTGAAGACGTTAGAAGTCACGTGACCAGTGATAGAAAGCACACACTGCTTCTCCTTCATCTCGTATAAGGCGATGCAGGTAAACACTGCTGAATTTTATACAGAAACACCAAACCTCCCTCCAGAATCTTTCATTTTACCGGCAAGAAAACTGATTTGGAATGCTAGCTGCGCCACCCACTGATAAACATTATCACCATGGCAACCGCTAGTAGGATAGGAACGCCTACTGAGACTGAAACCCTGAAAAAAAAAATCACTATATATGTGAACGCAGCTTTAGAATTGATTCCACAGACGGAAAATAATTCACACAGTGCAAGACAGTGAGCGGAGAGATTAGCCTTTACTTTGAATTTGACTCTCTAACAGTGATTCAGACCCAAAATTGAAATATTCCTATAGTAGTTTGTAAGCACTTGATAACATTCTAATGGATAATGTCATGATAAAAGTGACATTTAAAGCTTAAGCTTCATTTTTAAACATTGATTCTCAAAACTTCACTATTCAACGATGAACAGGGTTAAAAGTAACAGAGGTTTAAGTTAAAACAAGAAAATCCAGAAAACATGGATCACAAGGACTTTCTAACAATTTAAAACTAATTTTTTAAAAATGAATTATTTACTTTTAACCTAGAATTTGCCCGGCAGTGTTGGATTTGTGTAAAGTTCAGCCTGAGCATTTCAGTCAATATTGTTTTAACAAAAACAATTCTATTTAATTCCATTTGATTTGTGTAGTGCTTTTAACAATGGACGCTGACGCAAAGCAGATTTACAGGAATATAAAAATTCGGAATAAAAAGGATAAACAATGAATTTTATCACTAATAATTAAGTCAGAGGCGACGGCGGTGAGGAAAAACTCCCTGAGACGATATGAGGAAGAAAGCTTGAGAGACTCAAAAGGGAACATCGTCCTCATCTGGGTGATGCCAGAGAGCGGGATTATAAATCAGGTCCCTTCTGTCACAAATCTAAGCATCAGCATCATTTATGAATTTATCATAATTTTAACATAGAGTCTTTAAGCCTAGTTAGTATTAGTTGATTCACTAAAGTTATTTCTTTTTTTGGGATTTTTTTAAACAAATAACTCTAACTGCTTGTGAGGAGTGTACAGCTGTAGCACAGCATGGCATTGTATATAGATGCTTAAAACCTAAGAATAATAAAAAATAATAATAATAATAAAAAAGAATAAACCTAAAAATAAAGTAAATAAATAAATTAAATAAATAAATGAACAAATAAATAAAATAAAAAAGTTAAGTAAAATATAAATAAATAAATAAATAAATAAATAAACATACATGACAAAATAATTCCTGAATTAATCAATTACCAAAAACACTCATTAAATGCAGACTCGGTTCCTGGAAATCGCAAACCATCTGAACGTCTGCATTATTTTTCAGTAAACACTGAACGTGTGACATAAAAAGCAACATCTGTACTGTTTTTTTGTTGTTGTTGTTTTTTTTTTTGCCCAGCCCTACAACAAAACAGGGAAAAATGCTTCATGATAATGTTTTAAACGCGACAGAAATGAACAGATTTAAAAAAGAAGAAAAGCGTAATCCCAGTTCAGTTAGAGGCATAGGGCAATTTTGGATAAAGCACATTTTGGAACCCTTGCAAGCGAAAGCAGCATGAGTACGTCCGCCGAGGACTGATATAAAAAGAGCTTTTTTTCTCTCTCTCTCTCTCCGAATCGCAGATGACTGAAAGAAACACTGTGTTCAAGTAAATCAGGAAAGGAAGTGGAGAGCGGGTAAAAACTCAGCAGGGACCTCCCACCCCGAGGCTCTGTTCTGACACTCTTCTGATGACAGAATTGGGAGATTTCGTCTTTTTTGGCATCGCAGGAGAGCCATCGGCGAACAAAGAGCGGGGGCTGGTTTAGCATGACTCCCCATGGAGCAACTCCGTAGTGCCCTGAGCCATGTTAAAAGTGGGTGGGTGAAGCTAAACCTGGCAACCCGCATGAAATCTGCCACCTACCAAAAAAAAAATCTCTCCAAGACACAATCTGTACTAAGCAGCAATGTCCAAAATCCCAGACAAAGACTGTAAAAGACAAACAAAAGATGCCACCACAATTAATATATCATGACTAATAACATGGCGTCTTGTAGGAAAAAAAAAAAAACTCATTGTCTTTTGTTCAGGATATAAGACGGTATGAACTTTCTTCTTGTCATCTTTCCCTGTGCCCAGAGGCGTTGTCATGGTGATAATATCTTACATGATAATGGGAAAGCTATATAGATGTGATTGTGCCTTGCTGAACAATTCTTTTCAGAAAAAAAAAGATAATGCTTGGCAGAGGTTATTATAAATAGGGACGCCTCTACATGCCTGTAGATGAAAAAAGACGTAGACGGCCGAGTTCACTGCAAATAAGTTTATTATTTGTCCTTATTCATGACGAGGCCCTGTATTTAATCTGGCTATAATAAGACAGCCGTGACATCTAATAAATACAGTCAGGAGCTTCAATTTTCACAGGACGACGTATTTCCAGGAAGAAGGGGATTTTTTTCAGAAGGGATGATGAGTTATGATGAAGATAAGAACAAAACCTGGATATCTTTAAAGAGCGTCATGACTCTTTTCAGGAGATATATATATATATATATATATATATATATATATATATATGTGTGTGTGTGTGTGTGTGTGTGTGTATATATATATGTGTGTGTGTATATATATATATATATATATATATATATATATATATATATACAATTCACATCAGTTCACATAATTTTATATTTCATTTTTAACCCAATTCACTGATTTCCACATTTGATTTTTTTTTACATAATTTATTTATTTTTACATGGGATTTTTCATGATTTATTTTTTATGTGTTTTGTACTTTTTTGATGTGTGATTAGAAGTGAAAAGCATGTGAAAGGGCACGTGTGAACTGACGTGACATAGTGTGGGTAGTAGGTGAGATAATAAAACGTCCCATAAAGTGAAATAAAAAATCTCACGAAATCAAAATAAATTAAAGCAATCAGGTGGAGAAAATTAATCACTTAAAAAATGAAATAAATGAATTTTGTTAAAAAATTACATGAAAAAATTGAATCATGTGTAAAAAAAAATTTAATGAGAAAATAAAAGCTTGTTTTAATAAAATTACCTGAAATTTATGTTTTGTTTGTAGTCATGTAAAAAAAGAATGAATCGTGAAAACATAAAAAATAAATGAATCATGCGCAAAAATCACATAAATCATAAGAAAGTAAACGAATCATGTGTAAAGAATCACATGAAAATGAAACAATCATGTGTAAAGCATCACGTGAAAATGAATGAATCATGTCTAAAGAATCATGTGAAAATGAACAAATCATGTGTAAAGAATCACATGAAAATGAACGGATCATGTGTAAAGAATCACGTGAAAATGAACAAATCATGTGTAAAGAATCACGTGAAAATGAATGAATCGTGTAAAGAATCACATGAAAATGAACGGATCATGTGTAAAGAATCACATGAAAATGAATGAATCATATGTAAAGAATCACGTGAAAATGAGTATGTGTCAAAAAAGAATGTGAAAATAATGAATCAATGGATAAGAATCAAATGTGAAAATGAATCAGTCCTGCGTGAAAATCTGAGAAATCACATGAAAATAAACAATGGATATGAAAATGTCCTGAAAATGTGGTGAAAAGAAATAAATCACATGTAAAAGAAAAATAATCACATGTCAAAGAAATATATCTCATGTAAGAGTCACTTGAAAAAAATGAATCGTGTTAAAATCAGATATGAAAATAAACGAAGCATACTAATAAATGCACGTAATACACGTGAAGACGTGTGAATCGTGTCTAAAAACCATCATGCTCACATGAAACATGTTGTGTTACTGTTCTGTAAGAGTATATGCTCCAGAAGTATTGGCACCCCTCATTGACCCAAGGCAAGAATGCATGTATATAAAAATGCTGTGAGTCTTTTACACAGACAGTGTGAGAAATCAGAAAGGACTTTCCCATTTCCGCTCAGGGTCACGGTGCAATCAGAGCTAAATCTCAAGCTAAAATCTTATGAAAATAATTGATATGTTTCTCACTGTGTGCTTTCATAGCTGAAAACTGACGGAGCAGAGCCATGGACAGGAATGTCCAACCTTCTTTATCTTTCCAGTTTCTGACAAAAACTACAAGCCAGGCATTTTCAGACATACATTAAAAAAACCCAGCAGTTATATTATGGGTGTCTTAACGCATGCTAGTTTTCTTTCTTTCTATCAGTGCTGGTTTTCTATACGTTTGTTCCATAGCATTACTCAACGATTCTGGCATCCTATAGCATCCAAGTGAGTCTGGCAGCGTATTCTGGGACATTTAACACCACTCACACGCGGTATAAACCGGCCCTTTGTTCCCATCTAAAGCTATGAAATGCTTGACGCGATGATGCATGATGTTTATTTGTGCGTGAGTGCGTGTGTGTGTGTGTGTGAGGTGGAGGCTGACAGCACACGACATCTCAGCAAAAAAAAAAAAAAGAAATAGCTATAAAGAAAGAAACAGGTGCCTTTTACAGAGATGGAAAAAGTGTATAAAATGGGTTGCTTTAAAAAAAAAAAGGAAAAGGAAAACAATAAGCAAGAAGGGAAGAAAGGGACAGGAGAGAAGAGACGAGGAGAGATGAGGAGAGCAGAGAGAAGTCTTTAATAGCATAGTAAAAGCCAGCGAGGAATAAATTACACTCCATCCCGCAGGATTACTGATGTAATTATTTGAACGAAGGATTTCATTAGGATGTGCAGAAGTGTGGAAGAGTGAGGTGACCGAATGAAGGAGAGAATATGGTTTGTGCCTGGATAAATGAGGTTTTCTCCAATAATTGATATGAAATTCAAATCCTTTTGATTGCGACAGAAACGTCGTGAGAGAAATGTTTCAATCTCGCTGGAATCAGAGAAACGCCGGCGTTTGGCACGGATACGGTTTTTCTTTACTTCTGCATAAAATGATTTTTTCAGATAAAACAGAAAAAGGGAAGGTTTTTACAACGTTTTCTTGGTATCGAGTGTGTAAAAACAAAAACACTAACAAGAAGATCTTCACATATAATTCACATCAGAGCAGTTTGTCCGTCTTCGAAATATCAGAACAGTATGAACAGACTGTTAAAATGATGAATAAAGTGCTGTTAAATAAATATCTAAGGAATAAAATACAACATGATGAGTGATGGGGCGGTGTGATGAGACTCGACACCACAGCAATTTGTCCAGCTCAGGAATTTTTTTACTAATTAAAGTACATGTACTGCGAATCTCTTTTTTAGTAAACGTCCGCAAAACAAGTGATTTCCTCTTAGCTCTTCCGTTATAGCAGCTATAAACTGTCGTCCTGTCACCAGCCTCTCTCTGTTTTTTCCCCTCTCTGGTGATGTTAATTGGACAAAACAATGCAGATTAACACCAGAGACGACGACTTTAAGCGCTGAATAAACGACTCTTCAGATAAAGAAAACTTCACCACATTAAGAATTACACACATCCATTGAAGCAGAATATCCATCCATCATACAGTACAAGTCCCTGTGGTAGCCGTTGCTATGGAAACGGCCAATCGGATTCAAGAATTCGACAGCACTGTGGTTTTTAAAAAAGAAAAAACAAAAAAATAAAACAATATGGCACACCGATTCAGACTCCAAGCCTTTACATAATCATCCAAATGTTGTTCTCGGTCTTCTTTTTCTTTATTCGATCTTTTTCTTTTCTGGCCATTAGAAGCGCTTTTTTTTGTTTTGTTTTTAATGACCTGATGCTCTCTCACACATGCTCATCTGAGTCATAGACTTATTCATCCACGTAAAAAGAAAAATAATAATAATATGACAGAAACAAAAGACCACTTTATTTTAATTGTAAACATAACAATGAGAAGAATCGGATCTTTCGGACACACGGATGTAAACAATCGCTAGGAGGAAGAGGAACGTTTGAAAAAAAATAAAAAATGACCGGTGCAAACATACAGAGCAAGGGATACTCGCGAGGCAAAAAGTGCACTTTGAGCATTTTCGGATGAGAAAAAAATCCAGTCAAATATGTGCTTTGAAACGATTTCAAGGACACGCCCACGTCACATGGTTTTACAATAAAAACAAATAACAGAAGCTTAAAAATGGAGACTTTTTTATATATATATACAACAGCTACTGTACATGATATTTTATAACAGTGTCTGATTTGGAGTCCAAACCCTGACGAGAGGTCCTCTCTGTCCAGCACTGAAGAACTAGAGCGGGAACAACAAGGCTGGAAAGGGACACGTCCATGAGATGAGATCAGATCAGATCAGATTAGATCAGATCCAGTCAACACACCACGAGCCTCTTAAGCCGAAGTAATTAAAAGTCAGACGTTCTTACAGGCTTTCCAGAGTTTCGTGTCTCATGTGGTCCGTATGACGGTTGCCCCGTATGATGCGCGTCCACCATTAACAGACAAGAGGGATTGTCACAACATTTCAAGTGCAATGAAAGCGTGAGAATCGCTCGGAAAATGAGGCAGGATTTGAGAAAAGAACATGGCACAACAACAGATTCAAATCTTCCAGAGTAGTCTCTCTCTCTCTCTCTCTCTCTCTCTCTGTAATATGTACACAAAAACAGCACCCTAATACACACTGAAATGAAACCCTGATTTTGGGAGGTGTGGGGCGGGGCCGAGTTCAATCACGAGCTCCTGGGATTGGGCAGGTCAAAGACGATGGGCGGGTTCATGGGTTGGAAGTTGACTGTGCAGGCCGAGGCGTTAACAAATGTAGTGGTTCCATCCGTCATCATTCCATAACCTAACACACACACACACACACAAAAGCAACAATATATAGTCAGTATTTAGTCAATATAGTCAGTGATTTCTGTAGCCCCTCCCCCTCTGAAAGAACTGCAAAAGCGACAAAGCGGAGGAAAAACATGGACGCCTCAATGATTGTCTTTTATTGGCAACAATCTAGCAGCTAGCTGTGATGAGTGATGTATATTTAAATCTAAAGAGATTTAGATTTAAAAGCAGATATGTCTACATGTTGATGAGATCTAACATAAACACTAGAATATAGAGTATAGTAGAAGAAATAATAAAAAACACACTACAGCACACTACACCTGAGCCTCCTATCCAGCTCCATCAAACGCCTTCAGATGATTCAGAATGCAGCATCACGCCTCGTTTTCCACCATCCACGTCCCACCCCTCTTCATCTCCCTCCACTGGCTTCCTGTGGAGGTTCAAGGCCTTGATGCTCACGTATAAGACCTTGTCTTGAACATCACCCTCTACACATTTTTTTCTAGGTTTATGTGTCATTCCGCAACCTGTGATCACTTAACGTCCAACTCCTCATAGTACAGACCCGGCAAGGCATGAACTGCCTTTCTAGAACTGACCGTCCCTCAGTGGAGAAATGAACTTGAGGATGAACAGAATCCATCACTACCTTCAAAAAACAGCTGAAATCCCAACACTTATCTAACCCATAACTATATTGTTTCCAAATGAATAAATAAATAAATATCTACCCTTACGCTAGCTCTTACTCTCTGACTTTGCGCATTAGCTCTTCTAGCACTCAATAAAAACTCTCGCCTGCTAGCACTACTTTCATCATTTATAAGTCACTTTGGATAAAAGCTAAATGAATAAACGTTAATGCAATTTCTTTTCTTTTACCACAGAACAATGTTTGTTTTTTTTAATACCAGGGTCTTACAAAATAATTCCAGATATATATAAGTAGACAAATGAACAAAATTCAACTTTATATACAGTATATATCAGGCATGACATCCTTATGACATGACATCTGATATAAAACCAGGAAATAAAATCACACAAAAACCTACAGCTTTCATGTGTGTTATAATTAGGGAGATTCACGGTTCATTGTGTAAGTGACAGATATACAGCTGACTGGAGAATACACTGGAGGATGACTGGAGGATGTACAGATCTGATCCTGGGCCTGAACTCCGGATTTGACATTTTATTTTCCGTCGTATGTTCCCGCTTGAATATGCGTGCCGCTAACTGACAGAGAAAACAAATCACGCTTGTGAAAATACGGTAATACGCAAATAAATCCTGTAGAGCACGCCGCTAATCCGCTTACCGTGGGATCGTCCGAGTGTTTGGATGTGTATCAGTGAATCCTCACAGATTTAATATTAAGAAATCAGAAAAACCCTAGTCAGCACCGGTATGCTGAATATTAAAAATTGATGCTAAAAATAAAAAAGCATTAGTGATATATAGTCCCAGAACGCCCGGACTGGTATTGGATTAGACTTGAAAACTTTTGCCATCTGATTGGCTGATGGATTTTCTGCAGTGAACATGTGTCACGCAGCAGACAGTCGCTCGCTTACTGATATTGATTGATATTGCATTAAAGATTAAAAAGTGCCACAGTAAAAAGGTGAAATAAAAGACAGCCAGAGTCTCCCACTCTCAAACTCATTCACCATTCGCTTTTACTCGCACGCTATAAATATTACTGCAGCACGGAGAACAGCAGAGACACTTGCTCACAGCGCAGTCGTACACATAAATAATTTATACCCTCCCTTTAGGCATAATTAAGGTCTTTTTACGATTCTTTGTAACATGATTACAAATGAAAGTGAATTCATTTGCCATAACACACCCTCAGATCACAACTTCATAACAGAATAACAAGAAATGAAAGCTGCTTTTTTTTACTCAACTAAAACTCAAACTGACAAACATGACCTTGCGCGTCCTGCGCCAGCTTTATTGAAGGACATTTTGAAGCTCGCCGCTAATTCGATTCTGTGTAAATATGGAAATCTGGTGGAAGAAACCGGAGCCTAATGGAGTGTGTTTGAGCTCGCAGCAGACTGAGTCGAGTACTTAGAATAATAGTCTAGTGGAACCAGTAGAACGATTCGAAACTGACTGTCGTTCATTGCAGCTTTTTATCCAATCAGGTGCATTTATGTAAATTAGGTAGCTAAAGGCAGCTTACTGAGAAATCAATTTTTCACATGCTTTCATAGATTTGTTTTTCTTTGTTTAATCCCCCCCCACTGGTGTGATTAGTGAAGTGACACTGTAGCTTGTTAACAAATAAAAGTCAGCAATGAAGAAAACTGTCTTCAGAGTCTGTGATGCTCATTAAAAAGGGTAATGTGAGGTGCCACTTCGAGACTAAACATAAACTCATAAACTTAGTTCATGACCTCTTATTAATAGTCATGAAGTGATCCAGAGTCTGCAACCTTTTCAAAATAAATCGTATCAAGCGTGGAATAAAAACAGAATTGTTCAAGGAGAAAAACAGAACTGTTCAGGGAGAAAAAAAACTGAAATTTTCAGGAAATAAAAACAGAATTGTTCAGGGAAAAAAAAACAGAATTGTTCAGGGAATAAAACAGAATTGTTTGGGAGAAAAAACAGAATTGTTTGGGAGAAAAAACAGAATTGTTCAGGGAGAAAAAACAGAATTGTCCAGGGAATAAAAACAGAATAGTTCAGGGAGAAAAAACAGAATTGTTCAGGGAGAAAAAACAGAATTTTCAGGGAGAAAAAACAGAATTGTTCAGGGAGAAAAAACAGAATTGTTCAGGGAGAAAAAAACTGAATTATTCAGGAAATAAAACAGAATTGTCCAGGGAATAAAAACAGAATAGTTCAGGGAGAAAAAACAGAATTGTTCAGGGAGAAAAAACTGAATTATTCAGGAAATAAAACAGAATTGTCCAGGGAATAAAAACAGAATAGTTCAGGGAGAAAAAACAGAATTGTTCAGGGAGAAAAAACAGAATTGTTTGGGAGAAAAAACAGAATTGTTCAGGGAGAAAACATAGAATTGTTCAGGGAGAAAAAAACTGAATTATTCAGGAAATAAAACAGAATTGTTCAGGGAATAAAACAGAATTGTTCAGGGAAAAAAACAGAATTGTTCAGGGAATAAAACAGAATTGTTCAGGGAATAAAACAGAATTGTTCAGGGAATAAAAGAGAATGTTCAGGGAGAAAAAAAAACTGAATTGTTCAGGGTGTGAAAACATTTGTTTAGGATGTGAAAACAGAAATGTTCAGGGAATACAAACAGAATTATTCAGAGAACAAAACAGATTTGTTTAGGATGTGAAAACAAAATGAATCAGGGAGTAAAACAGAATTATTCTTGGAGTAGAAAAAGATTTGTTCAGGATGTGAAAACCGAATTTTATGACAATAATCGGAGCGCAGGATGGTTGACAAGGCAGCGGTTTTATGTTCCTCAGATATTTTTCTGCACCAAATACAATAACTAATCGTGATGTAAAAGATCAGTGTGATATTTAGTACTAATAAGCAGCTACTAAGAGACCTCAGCCACGGCCACTTGTTTTTTACTGGCTCACAAGATCAAGGTTTTTGCGAATTCTCAGGTCATATTTTACCTAGACGATGCTGTCAGAAAACTAAAGTAAGTGATTTCAGGGAAACAGCTAATTTTATTTGTGTTTAATAAAAAATAAGTTTTTAGGTGTCACATGTGTTGCCTGTTGAAACTCAGAGCCCCACTCTGAGTGGACACGCTACAGGGTGGTCCAGAGTCTTCTCCAATTACCTTAGCAGCAATGCGTCAAAACGTGTTAAAGTGTAGATAGTGGAGGTAAAGCGTTAAAGAGGTTAAGAGGTTATTGTTCAATCAGCTTTCTCTGAGACATGTGACTCTGACTGCATCTGTTCAAACTGCTGCTCCTGCTGCTTCACAAGGCAAAGTAACAGAGGGAACTCCCGCTATCTGCCCTCTTCTGCATCCACCAGCTCAGACATCAGTTAGTGTCACTGTGGAAGTAACTTTATACTGTACATGGGATTGATGCAGGTGTGTTTACCTTCATGTATGTGTCCGAAAACGTGTAATTTGGGTTGGACTCGTCTCTGCACCGTGTTCAGCAGTTCCATGCAGCCGACACGCTGCATCTTCCTCGGCACCCAGTCTAGAAAACCTGTAATAAATCACATGTTATTACAGCAAAAAAATGATCACATCACAAATTATCGATAGAAATACATAATTTTTTTAATTTTTATTACACCTAGCAGCAATTCTTAATTTTTTGTAATTTTCACTTTTCAGGTAAAAACATCCCTTTAATATTATTATAATTATTATTATTTAATGTGAATAAGTTAATATGATTTATTTAAAATATTTTTATATTTTAATATAATATAATTCTGAAATTCTGTTGCTTAATAAGGTTCACCATCAGCTGTTTTTCTTCATTTCTCATTTTTTTGTGATTTTTCTCAGCTTTTCTTAAATAACATTCATTATGAATTAAGTAATTCATTTGAGTATAAACAAATAAAAATAAGGTGAAATTAAGCTAAAAAAAACTTTTACGAGTGATACCTGAATAAAAAATACATAATATTAAGATAAAAAAAAATAATTTAAAACAAAGAAGCAAATTGTAGAGTCTAATCATCTGGACATATTAGTTTATTGTGTTTTATATTAATGCATATATTTTATTGTATTTTAATTTAAATTAACGTTGAAGCTGCTTTTACCTGCACAGGTAACGTCAGTTCATGTTCAACACAAATCTCAAGTGATGCAAATGCAGACGTTCTGATTTAGAGTGGCTGGCGAACGTATGCATACACACACATGCCTCACAGCACACACAACACACAGACACACACAACACACACCTCATGAGAATTAAGCCTTTGTCACACACTCCAAAGGCCCAAGGGCTAGGTGTCTTAAAATGCAGCTGTCTTTATAGCGAAACTTTCCCCCTCCCTTATATACGTGTGTGTATGTGTGTATGAGTGTATGCGTGTGTTTTATTGTGTGCAGAGGGATTTGCCGCACTGCGAACAGCGTCTCGATGCTGCATGCTTTAGCAGCCTGCTGTAGCCGCTCCATCTGCCAAAGCCCTCAAAGCAAATGTTTGTGCGTCGATGTGTGTGTTTTGGCGGAAACAAACTCGCAGGAGAAAGTCAGGAAGAAGTGTGTACCTGGATATGTGCGTGTGTGTGTGTGTGTGTGATTAGTGACTCACCCAGAGGAGGGCAGTGTGTGAGCAGAATGTCAGTGGAGTCAGGGATCTGGTTCCACTTGTCCAGCAGCGCCTGCCCTCGCGGGAGATTAAAACCCCAGCCGTAGTACCACGGCTGCCTGCCTCATGGGAAAACACACAGAGACCGGGGGGAAATATGTTTACCACACATAGTGAGTGTCCATGCAAAACATGACATCATCCTCCTCCTCCTCTTTAATACGAAATCCACGTCCAGGTCATCCTCAATCTGATGACATCCAAGATGGACGGGTTTGTGGTTTGTGTCATGCATCATAACAACTTCACTCTCTCAGAATCTTTTATTCCTTCACACATTCTATAACATTAACAGCTTATTATTAAACTTCTTGTTGATTACATTATTAATAAGAAATAGAATGGCTATGATTAACAAAAAGTGAAATACACTAATTGTGAAAAAATAGAAAGGTGACAATCTAATCTAATAAGAAAAGAGAGAGAGAGAGAGAGAGAGAGAGAGAGAGAGAGATTAATAGAAAGAGAGAGAGAGAGAGAGAGATTTATAGAAAGAGAGAAAAAGAAGGAGAGAGACAAAAAGAGAACGATGAAGAAAGAGAGAGAGAGAGAGAGAGAGAGAGAGAGAGAGAAAGGCAGAGAGAGAGAGAGAGAGAGGCAGAGAGACAGAGAGAGAGAGAGAGAGAGGCAGAGAGACAGAGAGAGGGAGAAAGGCAGAGAGAAAGGCAGAGAGACACAGAGAGAGAAAGGCAGAGACAGAGAGAGAGAGAGATTTATAGAAATAGAGAAAAAGAAAGAGAGAGACAAAAATAGAATGATGAAGAGAAAGAGAGAGAGAGAGAGAGAGAGGCAGAGAGAGAGAGAGAGAG
>NC_080728.1:16737500-16752500 GCF_019097595.1 Hemibagrus wyckioides | reverse complement strand
TTTTTCAGCACTGACACGAAAGTGTGAGACAAGTCGTTATTTAAAGAGGTCGCACGCTATATTTATCCAATCACGGTCGTTGACGGCGCAAATATGCAAATAAGAAGAAGGTTAGGAATGAACTGTCAGATTATAAAGATACTCAGGATTAAGTTTTAACCCTGAGTAAAATATGAGCAGTGTGAAACCTTAAACACCATAAACCCAGGATTGTGTTTACTTAGAATTAGCTATCACCCACAGTTAACTAGTTCAGGTGTGTAAAGCCCTGAGGTGTTAATGTGGAGCATCCACACACATTAAAAACAGTAATGCAATAAATGAGCACCTTAATACAAACTCTAACTCATGTTAGAGCTGCTGTAACAGAAAACTAATCAACAACAGTTTACTGATCCAAATGATTTATGCAATGCTAATGAATGCATCATACATAGGGACAGTGGTGGCTCAAGTAGTTAAGGCTCTGGGTTATTGATCGGGGTTCAAGCCCCAGCACCACCAAGCTCCACTGTTGGGCCTCTCTCTCTCTCTCTCTCTCTCTTAACCCTCTCTGCTCCAGGGGTGCTGTATCATAGCTGCCCCTGTGCTCTGACCCCAACTTCCTCAGCTGGGATATGCGAAGAAAAGAATTCCACTGTGCTGTAATGTATGTGTGGCGATAATAAAGGCATTTTGCCCTAGCCCCCCTCATACAGGACCAATGAAGGTGTCTATCAAATAAATTGTGACAAACATCTGAAGAGTCAAGCATGAATAATTGACACCTCACATCTTACAGCATTGGAGGATATGTTGCATCTAAATATTCCTGTCTGAATTGGTGAGGTGATTATAGAGTACTGAGTAATAAGTGAAACAGTCTCAGCTGCACAAGTCATGCCAGTGAACCGCCGTCTGATGCATGTGACACACAAAACTGGAGACACTTCAGGAGCTTGGAAGTCGTGATCTGATTTGTTGAGTTTTTACAGGAGACGTGTGTCATTGTGACGCTCACCTTCCCTACATGAAGGATGCTGTCGTGTTTACAGCTTTTTGGATTTTCACAAAGGATGTGACGTTCACTGACTCTACAGACTCGTTCATCTATGGTTGCGGTCTGTTTTTGTCGGGATTTTACATTTCCATGCCCCGAAACATGACTCTGAACAAAACGAACCATGATTGGTTGCTTTACGTGTCAATCAGACGCCCTCTTGGGCGAGCCAAGAGTCCAGACCCGCTGCCATCAGTCTGAAGCTCTGGCTACATGAGACTATGAGAGAAATAACTCAACTCACTGAATCCGTATTGGATTCGTCCAACTTTCCTCAGCGGATGAATAGAGAGTGTAATATTAGTAAGCTGAGAAAAAAAAACCCAAGCGTTGATCAGAAAAACAGAAGTCAGCAAAAACGGAGTGAGTGATTGAGTGAGTGAGGGAGGGAAAGAGAAGCCTTTCCAATATGTTGCATACACAATCCAGGAGGAAATTTCACCAACTAATTTATAAGCAACAGACTGGGAGGGCTTGTTGAGTTAATGTGATTTCTACCAGGCCAAAGGGTTATCCTAACACGTATAAATCACTTAAACAACACACCGAGCTGTCAACAAGCACGCAGTAAAAAAAGCTCCTGTGTTTTCCATAATTTGTTTTTTTTGTTTGTTGAGGTGGGGAAAAAAAAGAGCTCGCAACAGCTGTTTGCTTGAGCGTGCCGTCTCCTCGGGTAATACCACAAGGAAATGAAAATAAAATAAAATAAAATAAAAAAACAGTCCTAATCCCTACTCGATTTGAGTTTACAAACTACTAAAAAAAAAGAAGTTTGCAACAAGTACCATAATATCAACACAGTTATAACTTGAGATTCAACATCCGCTAATAATCTCTACTCATTTTTTCTACTCAGCTTTTGTAGAATTAACGATGTCTTATACAAGAGATTTCATAACAGAGAATATACAGTATCTTAGAGATTGTGATGATTTCTTGTAACACAAAGAATAAGCAGAAATTTGTCAGCACCAGGACGTGGAAGAACCACATTTGGCTGCAATTCCAGCTTCTGGGATGTGTCTCTATCAGCATTGCACATCTGGATCCTGAAACGTCTGGCAAAAATTGTGCAAGCTCTGTCAGACGAGCAAGAGTACAGCAAATTTCATGTCTGTCCACAGAGTCTCGATCAGAATGAGGTCTGGAATTTGACTTTCTAAAGTCTTAAATCTAAACTTTTGGATCTGAAGCACTCTACTGTAGCTTTGGCTTCTTTGTGCTGTTGAAGGTTCTGACCCAGTGTCGAGTCTCTACAGGCTGGAATCTGTTTTTGCAAAGACTGAACCATATTTGACACTTAGGCTTAACTAGCCACTACACGATGCTACCACCACCATGCTTCAGTGTAGGGATGATGTTTAAGTTGTCTTTATTTGTCACATATACATTACTGCATAATAAAATTCTTTCTTCGCATATCCCATCCTTGGGGGTTGGGGTCAGAGTGCAGGATCAGCCATGATGCAGCGCCCCTGGAGCAGGGTGGGCTGGGGGCCTTGCGCAAGGGCCCAAAGGTTGCAGCTTGGCAGTGCTGGGGCTTGAAGAGAAAACCAGTGTAGGGACTCATAGCTCTTTGTATCAATGTGTGAAGGCTTAATTTTAGTCTCATCAGAGCAGAGAAGATCAGGTGGGCGATCACCAACGTCTCACATCTGTAAGCTGTGGATCTCTTCAGTTCCTTCAGAATAACCCTTGATCACTTGGTTGTTTCTCTGTCTAATCCCTTCTTTACCCAGTCACTGATATTTGATGAACCGCTAGTGCTACTATATTCTTTACATTTTTTTTATAGTGGATTAAATTTTGTTCTGTAGGATGTTCGAAATTTGAGTTATTGTTTTTCACCAAATTTTGATTAGCTGCTACATTCTGCTCCTTCCTCTTCTTCTTTGTGATGAGGTTTGTTTAGGTATATTCTCTAACAAACTCAAGATTGCTCAATGAAAAACGATTTCGTTCATTTGTATCTCTGCTCTGATGAGACTAAAACTGAACCTTTTGATATTTGTACAAAGAGCTACGAATCCCTACACTGACTATCTCTGAGTGGTGGTGGTTCTATCATGTTGTGGCTATGATTTAAGTTAAATAGACTTGGATTGTGTCACATATACATCACTGTACAGTGAAATTCTTTCTTCGCATGTCCTATCCTCAGAGGGTTGGGGTCAGAGTGCAGGGTCATGATGCAGTGCTCCTGGAGCAGGAGAATTAGGGGATTTGTTCAAGGACCCAATGGTGGCAGCTTGGCATGCTGGGCTTTGAACCCTGATCTTCTGATCAACAGCCCATGCCCTTAACCACTAGAGTGGCCATCACCACCCCTATTTTTATTAGTTGTGCCTGTAAATCTGGTCAGGGTTAAGCTGAAGTGCCAAATACAATTTCATCCTAATTAAATAAACCCTGTTCCAGCCTGCGAGAGATCATGTGGTACTCATAGCTCAAATCAATTAAACTAATAATGTGACTTCTGATAGCAGGGGTAGTTTAGCAGTTTCACAGCAACCGGGGTGAATACTTATACAACCACAACTTTTCAATTTAATGGTGATTGTGTAGTTACATGACCTAAAATCCCAATTAAGGTAATTTCAGGATCAGGTACTGAATGTGAAAAAGTTTAAGGGGTTTGAATACTTGGCGGTGGCTGAAGTGGTTAAGGCTCTAGAAGACCGGAAGATCAGGGTTCAAGCCCCAGCACTGCCAAGCCGCCCCTGCTGGGCCCTTGAGCAAGGCCTCCAGCAGCACTGCATCATGGCTGACCCTGCGCTCTGACCCCAACCCCCAAGGATGGGATGACTTTTGCAAAAATCTGTAGGTGTTGGTTTGTTCTTATGGACTAATCATATCAAGGCATTTGGCTTGGTTTAGATGGAAAAAAAACACTGCAGGAGCTTCAAGTTCCTTAAGCAAGAGAGAAAAAAGTATATTATGAAAAAATCTTGAATTTTTTAAAAAGAGAGACCATTAATGTTTCAAAGAAATTTTAAATGTAAACTCAGACCACGAGTGAGCGATGTGAGTACAGAGACAGAAGAGCGAGATAAGATGAGGACTGAGGAATACAGATGAGAGAAAAGCAAAGGCTGAGTGAGAGTGATGGTGGAAAAAAAACAAGACGTGGAGAAAGTATGAAGTACGTAACTACAGGCTTCAAGGCTAAACACAAGACTCTATTTATCGCCGTCACCTCTCGCCGAATCTATTAAAGATGTCGAAGGTACAGTGACCCTAATTAGTGTGGAAGTCTGTGTAGGTGTGCGTACTGTACGTGAGTAGAAACAGGGTAAATGCGTATGTGTGAGGGAGTTATTATAGAGATGTTTAGCCTTTGACGCTCTGCTGTGTTGAAGCGGCGAGGGAAAGGTTGAGAGAAGCTGTCATTTTTCACAGGACTTTAAACGACGACTTTCACACACAGCAACTCATTAAGGCTGTCGGTTTCAATTAATAGCTCACAGGTCATACAGTCAGCTGGGAAATCGTACAGAGACCAGCAACCTCCACACACACATGCACACACACATACACACACACATCTGCATGTACAACCGTTACACATGCAAACAGAAGCCCAGTCTCCTAGTCTCCTGATACACAAATACAGTAACACATTACATACACGACTAGAATTAAAGATCTTAAAATGGTCTTTTTTATTTTTTTATTTCTTTCTTTGGGATGAAACATACTGTTGTTAATCTCACAATTCATAAAATCTATCTTCTTTTCTTTTAAGAGTCAGTCAGTAAACTGTTTGCTTATGAATGCATTAAAGAAAAGACATTTTGACAAGCTAGCAGCATCGCATTTCATGCATTTGACATCATTTGCCAAACGGCTTCTTCTTCCAGTTAGAGACATTACAATCCTCGTAAAATTCATCCACCAGTCTCTAGAGGGTGCTAGAGAAGATGCTAGAGGAGAGTGCACCAGACGCTAAAGGACAGAGTGCACAGCGTAAGTGCGTGTCCTGAGCAGGTTGATGAAGGAAAACAACAGCTGTTGATGACAGAAACATTTTGAGAGCTGTGAAGAAAAACCCCAAAACAACAGTCAGTGGCATCACCAATTACCCCCACAGGGCAGGGTGAAGGGCATAACATCACCAACAACCTCCACAAGGCAGGGTGAAGGGCATAACATCACCAGCGCAGGGTGAAGGGCACATCACCAACAACTACCTCTACAAGGCAGGGTGAATGGCAAAACATCACCAACTACCTTCACAGGGCACAGTGAAGGGCACAATATCACCAACTACCTCCACAGGGCAGGGTGAAGGGCATAACATCACCAACTACCTCCACAGGTCAGGGTGAAGAGCATTACCCCAACCAACAACTTCCACAAGGCAGGGTGAAGGGCATAACACAACCAACAACTTCCACAAGGCAGGGTGAAGGGCATAACACAACCAACAACTTCCACAAGGCAGGGTGAAGGGCATAACACAACCAACAACTTCCACAAGGCAGGGTGAAGGGCATAACATCACCAACTACCTCCACAGGTCAGGGTGAAGAGCATTACCCCAACCAACAACTTCCACAAGGCAGGGTGAAGGGCATAACATCACCAGGGCAGGGTGAAGGGCACATCACCACCAACTACCTCTACAAGGCAGGGTGAAGGGCACATCACCACCAACTACCTCCACAGAGCAGGGTGAATCATCACATATCATCACATACTATCTCCACAGGGCAGGGTAAAAAGCATAACATCACCAGGGCAGGGTGAAGGGCATAAGATCACCACCTACCTCCACAGGGCAGGGTGAAGGGCATATCACCACCAACTACCTCCACAGGGCAGGGTGAAGGGCATATCTTCAACTACCTCCACAGGGCAGGGTGAAGGGCACAACATCACCAGGGCAGGGTGAAGGGCATAATTTCACCAACTACCTTCACAGGGCAGGGTGAAGGGCACAACATCACCAGGGCAGGGTGAAGGGCATAATTTCACCAACTACCTCCACAAGGCAGGGTGAAGGGCACAACATCACCAACTACCTCTATGGGGCAGATTGAAGGGTAAAACATCACCAACTACCTCCACAGAGCAGGATGAAAGGCATGACATCACCAACTACCTCCACAGAGCAGGATGAAAGGCATGACATCACCAACTACCTCGACAGGGCAGGATGAAAGGCATGACATCACCAACTACCTCCACAGGGCAGGATGAAAGGCATGACATCACCAACTACCTCCACAGGGCAGGGTGAAATGCATAACATCACCACCTAACTCAACATGGCACGGTGAATGGTTCATAAAGAAAGTTCTAGAAGCACGTCTACCAAAGTGTGAAGCAAGAAAAGGATCATGATCCAGATCATCATCATCATCATCATCATCATCATCATCAGACACAGTGGAGGGAGAGTCAGGAACATCTTCTGGAACATTCACATTAATCTTTATTGATGATGGAATTCATGATGGCAGCAGAATGAATGCAGAAGTCTGTCACTTTACAGAGAAATGAATCAACAGACAACAACACAAAACATACAACCTACACAACAAAGGGCTTCATCAGGGGGCAAAACTGAACACTGTAACACAACAGAGCAACATTTCACCTCCTGAAGAGGAGACTGAAGACAACAACCGTACCGTGATGTAACACAAACATAAAAGGACAATGTGAAAATGAATCATTTCTTAGAAATTGTGTTATTTTGTCGCCGGGTTGTGTTTGTGTCATTCCTCACAATATTACATTGCTTGTGATTTTGCATTGTGTGTGTTATTTGCTATATTGTGCTGGATTTTTGTATTGCTGTGTCGTATTATTGAGTTTTGTTTTAATTCCATTGTCACATTGTTATTGTGTTGCTGAGTTGTCTTATATTGTTGTCTCGTACAGTGTGTTGTGCTGAGTGGCTGGGTTGTGTTGTGTTGTGTTATTTTGATTCTGTGTTTTATCATGTTGCCAAGGTGTATTGTTTCATTGCTGCAGAGTGTGAGTTGTGTTGCATTTCTCCTTGAGTTGTGTTATATTGCTGTATTGTGTTATTGTGTTGCTGTGTTGTGTTAAGTTGCTGTATTGTGTTATTGTGTTGTGTTATTCCATTGCTGTATTGTGTTATTATGTTGCTGTATTGTGTTATTGTGTTGCTGTATTGTGTTATTGTGTTGCTGTATTGTGTTATTGTGTTGCTGTATTGTGTTATTATGTTGCTGTATTGTGTTATTGTGTTGCTGTATTGTGTTATTATGTTGCTGTATTGTGTTATTGTGTTGTGTTATTCCATTGCTGTATTGTGTTATTATGTTGCTGTATTGTGTTATTGTGTTGCTGTATTGTGTTATTGTGTTGCTGTATTGTGTTATTATGTTGCTGTATTGTGTTATTATGTTGCTGTATTGTGTTATTATGTTGCTGTATTGTGTTATTGTGTTGCTGTATTGTGTTATTATGTTGCTGTATTGTGTTATTATGTTGCTGTATTGTGTTATTATGTTGCTGTATTGTGTTATTATGTTGCTGTATTATTCCATTGTTGTTGTGTTATTATGTTGCTGTATTGTGTTATTGTTTTGCTGTATTGTGTTATTGTGTTGCTGTATTGTGTTATTATGTTGCTGTATTGTGTTATTATGTTGCTGTATTATTCCATTGTTGTTGTGTTATTATGTTGCTGTATTGTGTTATTATGTTGCTGTATTGTGTTATTATGTTGCTGTATTGTGTTATTATGTTGCTGTATTGTGTTATTATGTTGCTGTATTATTCCATTGTTGTTGTGTTATTATGTTGCTGTATTGTGTTATTATGTTGCTGTATTGTGTTATTATGTTGCTGTATTGTGTTATTGTGTTGCTGTATTGTGTTATTATGTTGCTGTATTATTCCATTGTTGTTGTGTTATTGTGTTGCTGTATTGTGTTATTGTGTTGCTGTCTTGTGTTATTATGTTGCTGTATTGTGTTATTATGTTGCTGTATTATTCCATTGTTGTTGTGTTATTGTGTTGCTGTATTGTGTTATTGTGTTGCTGTCTTGTGTTATTGTGTTGCTGTATTGTGTTATTATGTTGCTGTATTGTGTTATTATGTTGCTGTATTGTGTTATTATGTTGCTGTATTATTCCATTGTTGTTGTGTTATTGTGTTGCTGTATTGTGTTATTATGTTGCTGTATTGTGTTATTATGTTGCTGTATTGTGTTATTATGTTGCTGTATTGTGTTATTATGTTGCTGTATTGTGTTATTGTGTTGCTGTATTGTGTTATTATGTTGCTGTATTGTGTTATTATGTTGCTGTATTATTCCATTGTTGTTGTGTTATTGTGTTGCTGTATTGTGTTATTATGTTGCTGTATTGTGTTATTATGTTGCTGTATTGTGTTATTATGTTGCTGTATTGTGTTATTGTGTTGCTGTATTGTGTTATTATGTTGCTGTATTGTGTTATTATGTTGCTGTATTGTGTTATTATGTTGCTGTATTATTCCATTGTTGTTGTGTTATTGTGTTGCTGTATTGTGTTATTATGTTGCTGTATTGTGTTATTGTGTTGCTGTATTGTGTTATTATGTTGCTGTATTGTGTTATTATGTTGCTGTATTGTGTTATGTTGCTGTATTATTCCATTGTTGTTGTGTTATTGTGTTGCTGTATTGTGTTATTATGTTGCTGTATTGTGTTATTATGTTGCTGTATTATTCCATTGTTGTTGTGTTATTATGTTGCTGTATTGTGTTATTATGTTGCTGTATTGTGTTATTATGTTGCTGTATTGTGTTATTGTGTTGCTGTATTGTGTTATTGTGTTGCTGTCTTGTGTTATTATGTTGCTGTATTGTGTTATTATGTTGCTGTATTATTCCATTGTTGTTGTGTTATTATGTTGCTGTATTGTGTTATTATGTTGCTGTATTGTGTTATTATGTTGCTGTATTGTGTTATTGTGTTGCTGTATTGTGTTATTATGTTGCTGTATTGTGTTATTATGTTGCTGTATTGTGTTATTATGTTGCTGTATTATTCCATTGTTGTTGTGTTATTATGTTGCTGTATTGTGTTATTATGTTGCTGTATTGTGTTATTATGTTGCTGTATTGTGTTATTATGTTGCTGTATTGTGTTATTATGTTGCTGTATTGTGTTATTATGTTGCTGTATTGTGTTATTGTGTTGCTGTATTGTGTTATTGTGTTGCTGTATTGTGTTATTATGTTGCTGTATTGTGTTATTATGTTGCTGTATTGTGTTATTGTGTTGCTGTATTGTGTTATTGTGTTGCTGTATTGTGTTATTATGTTGCTGTATTGTGTTATTATGTTGCTGTATTGTGTTATTGTGTTGCTGTATTGTGTTATTGTGTTGCTGTCTTGTGTTATTATGTTGCTGTATTGTGTTATTGTGTTGCTGTATTGTGTTATTATGTTGCTGTATTGTGTTATTGTGTTGCTGTATTGTGTTATTGTGTTGCTGTCTTGTGTTATTATGTTGCTGTATTGTGTTATTATGTTGTGTTATTCCATTGCTGTATTGTGTTATTGTGTTGCTGTATTGTGTTATTGTGTTGCTGTATTGTGTTATTATGTTGCTGTATTGTGTTATTGTGTTGCTGTATTGTGTTATTATGTTGCTGTATTGTGTTATTGTGTTGCTGTATTGTGTTATTATGTTGCTGTATTGTGTTATTGTGTTGCTGTATTGTGTTATTATGTTGCTGTATTGTGTTATTATGTTGCTGTATTGTGTTATTCCATTGCTGTTGTGTTGTGTTGCTGTATTGTGTTATTGTGTTGCTGTATTGTGTTATTGTGTTGCTGTATTGTGTTATTGTGTTGCTGTATTGTGTTATTGTGTTGCTGTATTGTGTTATTATGTTGCTGTATTGTGTTATTGTGTTGCTGTATTGTGTTATTATGTTGCTGTATTGTGTTATTGTGTTGCTGTATTGTGTTATTGTGTTGCTGTATTGTGTTATTGTGTTGCTGTATTGTGTTATTATGTTGCTGTATTGTGTTATTGTGTTGCTGTATTGTGTTATTGTGTTGCTGTATTGTGTTATTATGTTGCTGTATTGTGTTATTGTGTTGCTGTATTGTGTTATTGTGTTGCTGTATTGTGTTATGTTGCTGTATTGTGTTATTATGTTGCTGTATTGTGTTATTGTGTTGCTGTATTGTGTTATTATGTTGCTGTATTGTGTTATTATGTTGCTGTATTGTGTTATTGTGTTGCTGTATTGTGTTATTGTGTTGCTGTATTGTGTTATTGTGTTGCTGTATTGTGTTATTATGTTGCTGTATTGTGTTATTGTGTTGCTGTATTGTGTTACTGTGTTGCTGTATTGTGTTATTGTGTTGCTGTCTTGTGTTATTGTGTTGCTGTATTGTGTTATTGTGTTGCTGTATTGTGTTATTGTGTTGCTGTATTGTGTTATTATGTTGCTGTCTTGTGTTATTGTGTTGCTGTATTGTGTTATTGTGTTGCTGTATTGTGTTATTGTGTTGCTGTATTGTGTTATTATGTTGCTGTATTGTGTTATTGTGTTGCTGTATTGTGTTATTATGTTGCTGTCTTGTGTTATTGTGTTGCTGTATTGTGTTATTGTGTTGCTGTATTGTGTTATTATGTTGCTGTCTTGTGTTAGTGTTGCTGTATTGTGTTATTGTGTTGCTGTATTGTGTTATTATGTTGCTGTATTGTGTTATTGTGTTGCTGTATTGTGTTATTATGTTGCTGTATTGTGTTATTGTGTTGCTGTATTGTGTTATTATGTTGCTGTATTGTGTTATTGTGTTGCTGTATTGTGTTATTGTGTTGCTGTATTGTGTTATTATGTTGCTGTCTTGTGTTATTGTGTTGCTGTATTGTGTTATTATGTTGCTGTATTGTGTTATTGTGTTGCTGTATTGTGTTATTGTGTTGCTGTATTGTGTTATTGTGTTGCTGTCTTGTGTTATTGTGTTGCTGTATTGTGTTATTATGTTGCTGTATTGTGTTATTGTGTTGCTGTATTGTGTTATTATGTTGCTGTATTGTGTTATTGTGTTGCTGTATTGTGTTATGTTGCTGAGTTGTGTTTTTTTCATTGCAGGATCATATTGTGCTAGCATTTTGCAGAATTGCGTTACGGCCGGATGCAGAGTTTGCATGTGTGTGTGTGTGTGTGTGTGTGTGTGTGTATGTGTGTGTGCGTGTGTATGTGTGTGTGTGTGTGTGGATGTTTAATGAGAGAGAAGGCAGCGGTCCGCTCACACACCACTCTCAGTCTGATCCCAGCACAGCAGGAGAGACCAGCTCATCTACACTCCTCAGCCAACGCAGCCGTGCTACACACACAGCGCATTAAACCCACACTGTGACACACACACATACACATACTGAGATACACACAAACACCGAGAGACACACACACACACTGAGAGACACACAACCTCTGACAGAGGGACAGAACCCCTGGACTGCACAATATATCAGTCTCACACAATAGGAGGATTAAACCGTGCTACAGCCAACACAGGCCTGTGTGTGTGTGTGTGTGTGTGTGTGTGTGTGTGTGTGTGTGTGTGTGTGAGAAGTTAGTGTAAGTGTTCCATGTCTCAGTGGCTGTGTGTATATTTTTTGCCCCCCCTCCCCCCTCCCCCCTCCCCCCCGCTCCTCTCTCTGGGTTAAAGCGTGGCAGATTTGGGACATTTGGTCCACAGCGTGACTTACGCAACACTCAGCAGGTTCAAGAGATTCAGAGGACTACTGGCAGTGGTGTACTGCATCTCACACACACACACACAAACACACACACACACACACAAACACACACACACACACACACAGTCTTACTGTCACTGTGAGGATCTTCTATTGGCATCATTATCAACACAGCTGATAAATGCTGTAACATCTAAACCTCACCCTCAACTACACACTTCACTACTAACACACAACTTCATACAGCACTCCTGCTAACACAATAATGTAACACAACTTCATACAGCAAAGACATAACACAACACACTTTGTAACACAATAATGTAACACAACTTCATACAGCAGACATAACACAATAAACACACCTGCTAACACAATAATGTAACACAAAAACATACAGCAAAGACATAACAAACACACCTGCTAACACAATAATGTAACACAATTTCATACAGCAGACATAACAACAAACACACCTGCTAACACAATAATGTAACACAACTTCATACAGCAGACATAACACAATAAACACACCTGCTAACACAATAATGTAACACAACTTCATACAGCAGACATAACACAATAAACACACCTGCTAACACAATAATGTAACACAAAAACATACAGCAAAGACATAACAAACACACCTGCTAACACAATAATGTAACACAAAAACATACAGCAAAGACATAACAACAAACACACCTGCTAACACAAAAATGTAACACATCACAATAAAGTCATCACATCACAATTCTGCAACACCACTACACAACAAAATAAAAACAATATCAGAACCCCAAACTCGAAATGCACCAAAGAAATAATACAACTCAACAACACAATAAAACAACCAAATAACACAACAGCACAACACAGTAACTCAGAGAAAAGAGCTCTGCAACACAGTAACACAAAATCAAAATAAGTAACAGCAATACAGAAAAGATATAACACAACTGAGTTCAGCAACGAAATACCAACACAAGATCCCGAGAACAATACGGAAAAGAAAGAACACAAAAACTCAACAAAACAACACAATCCAGTGATGTATATTGCGATTGTACAACACAACACAACACAACCTTACAATATAAAAATAACACAACCACAAAATAGGACAAAGAAACAACACAAACAGTTTCTGTGTAACTGCTTGTGTAGATTGTTCAGCACATCTGATTTGTCATTAAAAGGAAATTAAACTCAGCCTGTGTGTGTGTGTGTGTGTGTGTGTGTGTGTGTGTGTTTACAGTGACTGCAGTGTGAGGAAAAAACTCTCTGACTAAAATAACATAAAATCAAAGCAGCAGCATCAAGTCACTTCCTAACCGCTTTAATCTGATTACTCGTTTACGAACATCACAGCTAAACACACATCCCTGACAAGTCACTAAAGCTGTCACACAACGGAACGAACACGGACAGTCGCACAACAACGCACAATATCCACGCAGCGTTGTTACGTATTCCTCGTACACCGCTTCTGACAAAAATAGGTTTTAATTTCATTTTCAAGTCAGCGAGCTGTCTGCCTTTCTATGGTTGTGCTGTGAGCTCATGCTAAAGAGACAAACAACACAAAGTGTTCACACGGATACAAGTGCCCCACACACACACACACACACACACATACGCACACACACACCAAAATTCATTTCCATTCCATTTCCATACATCCATATAATTAGACAGAAAGCGAGGTCTGTTGAATTAAATTTGGTAGCAGATATTACAGAGATGTTTCTGCTTTCTCTTGTTTGCAGAAGCATCAAAATGAAGTCCAGTAATTAAGATCGAACCCTCGGGTAGAAACGGATTAACGTGAATCAATGAATCTGCTCCTCGGGATGGGATCACGTTGGGATTTAAGCCACTGTTTCATCTCAGTAAGCAGTAAATATGAAGCGCTGGTTGGAATCTTCCTTGCGATATTTCAAATCTAATTCTTTATCACGTCTTATTATTTATTCACCCATCCAATCATTTCAACACACACGTGAAACATACTGCATTCTTTCAATATGGGCTGGACTGATGGTGATATTTTCTTGTATTTTTCATGTACACACACACACACACAAAACTTGATAAAACGTACAGTAATAACGCATCATGAAGAGTTTTATTCCTTTACTAACACAGCAGATGAATATACACTGTATGTAGTTCGTGTCCGATCTCCGTTATCAGCGAGGACTAACACACACTTCAGCTGAGACACGAAAAACCTGCGAATCGCGTCTTACTGAACTGCTGCTAACGCTGCGTCGCACAGTCGCAGCACATCGCTACTGCCTACGGTGGCCGAGAAGTGCAACACAAAATAACAAATCCTGAAACAAAATAATAAAGGGAAAATAAAATAATAAATCAGAAAAACAAAATAATAAAATCAAAAACAATAATTCAGAAAGCAAAATAATAAAGCGAAAATAAAATAACGAATCAGAAAACAAAATAACAAATCAAAAACAAAATAATAACTCAGAAAACAAAATAATTAAGCGAAAATAAAATAATAAATAAAAAACAAAATAATAATTCAGAAAACACAATAATAAAGTGAAAAAATAAAATAACAAAGCGAAAACAAAATAACAAAACCGAAAACAAAACAAAGTGAAAACAAAATAATAAAGCGGAAATAAAAACAGCAAAGCAAAAACAAAACAATAAAGCATAAACAAAATAAGAAAGCAAAAATAAAATAACAAAGCGAAAACAAAATAATAGAGTGAAAACAAAATAACAAAAGCAAAAACAAAACAATAAAACGAAAACAAAACAAATCTGAAAACACACAGACGAATCAGACAAAGAGGAAAAGATAGGTATAGCTTGTGAATGGAATTATTCCCTCTAATTGGACGAGACGTCCGTCACTCAGGATATACAAGCAGTTGAATATTGTGTATCTAACTTTATTACTTCTACATGTGTGGAGTTCCTCCTTCACTTTAAACCATTTTTTTTCCGATAGTACAACTAGTACAACCAAGAAAATAACAAACATATACGTTTATATTTATAAGGAAACAGAATTGTGCAGAAGCTCTACTCTGAGAAAAGTCGTTCATATGCTGTGATTTTGGATCTACTGATAGCGTATCATGGTGTAAAGATTAGTCTGCGATCTCTAAAAACACACATAAAGAACGCAGGTATGTTTCGATGACTAAACTATTCCAGATTAAAGGATGTCAGGAGTGTTATAAGAGCAGAGCTGTGTTCATACACACACACATCCACTTTCTACTGCTGCA
>NC_080728.1:16687500-16732500 GCF_019097595.1 Hemibagrus wyckioides | reverse complement strand
TAATTATGTTGCCAATACGTTAAGGCAGGTACAGTGGTACAGTGCATGTTGTGGCAGAGGAGTTACGATACATCTGCTGCCAGAAACAACTCGGGAGGAGAGCAATGGGAATGAGGGATAGTGAGAGAGGGGGGGAAGTGAAAGGAATGGGAATAGATGTGATGTGGAGGGATGGAGATGGAGGGACAGAGAGAGCAAAAGCACAAATGAAGAACCAGATGTCACTCCAATTCACTAACAGCCTCGGATAGGACTAATACAAGAAGAGTATGTGTGATTGTGTGTGTGTGTGTGTGAGAGAGAGAGAGAGAGAGAGAGAAAGAGAAGGAGAGAGGGAGAGTGAGAGAGAGAGAGAGAGAGAAAGAGAAGGAGAGAGGGAGAGAGAGAGAGAGAGAGAGAGAGAGAGAGAGAGAGAGAGAGAGAGAGAGAGAGAGAGAAAGAGTGTGTGTTGTGTGTGTGTGTGTGTGTGTGTGTGTTGTTTATGCTACTGCCAGGCCCCTCAAGTCTGAACTGTGAGGAGCAGGTGCAGAATAACACCATCATGAGCGGCTGCTTCCGGATGTGTGTGTGTGGGTGTGTGTGTGTTTGTTAGCTAGCAAGAAAAAGTGTCATATGGTGATGCTTGGAGCGATACAAAACTATTGCCTTCTGGATGATAAGATGGAAGGGAGGGTGAGAGCCCCCGGGGCCTCTCCAAGGAAGATAAAATTGGGTGTGGAGGTTTACACTCTCTCTCTCTCTCTCTCTCTCTCTCACTCACACACACACACACTCCGCCTTTCCACAGACAAGATGCCTGCGCCTGAGCTGGTTCTTCTTCATGGGACACTTGTTTTTTGTTTTTTTTAAGGACCAGTGCTGAAGCATTACATAATCAGGTGTAGGAGTTGTTTTTCTCTGCCTTTAAGATGAATGAAGTCCTTCAGCATTTATAAACATTGAGGCACAAGAACCATAAAAAGTCGTAGCATATGTCCACGGAGGAGACGGTTATTTTCTTCCATCAGATGTGAGCCAAAGAACAAAAAGAATACAGCGAGGTGAAAGGCGTTCGATTCCCAGCATGTATGACGATATATAGATTGGCTCAGCAAATAAATAAATAAATAAATAAATAAATAAATAAATAAATAAATAAATAAAGTTTAATAATTGATATATCTGCAAAAATATTTTATTTTTATTTTTATATAATTAAAAAAATGTCTTTATTTAAAATATTTAACACTAAAAAGGATTTGGGATTTAAAAATGGAAACATCAACATAAATCAGCTGCTTCATTTCAGTACATTTCTGAAAGAAAATATCTCCGAAACTTGGCCACAGAAAGACATATTGTGATATAAATTAGCAATAAAATATCGATATTATGACTCAGCTGAAGTGACAAGCCCATAAAGTTGGCGCAAAGAAAAATGAACCAGATCTTTCATGTCCTGCATCAATTCCTATTCAGTGACTTTTTATGACTTCTTATTTTCCCGGCAGATGAAGTTCACAGGAAGTTCATCTGAACTGACCAGAGAAAAGAGGACATGAAATGTAAAGGGTTGAATATTGTAAATGCCTAGCATCTGGAGATCGTGAGCTTGAATCCCAATAAGAGCAAAATGATCTGTGGTTGGAGGAGGCATACTGACAATCACAGAAATACACGGCTATCTCAGGTATGTGTGAGCTCATGTATGTGGAAGAGGGCAGACAGCGCCTCTGCAGTTTTAGAGATGCAGTGTGTTATACTGCAACCTCATTGGTTGGTAGCTTTTGTACGATCTGGCTGATGATTGGGAACTGGACAAGAGCAGGCAGAGGAGAAAAAAACAAACAATATAATATTTTAGAAACAATCTTTTCAGCTACACTAAGTGTCCGTGTATGTCTCGTATAACTTCAACTAAACTTTATTTGTGTAGCTTTTAACAGCTGACATTGTCGTAGAGCAGCTTTACTAGAATATATCAAAAATCAGAATATAAATGATAAAGCTTAATTAAAATATATAGTTATTTGTAATGATTAAGCCAGAGATGACGGTCCATGAGGAAGAAACCTTAAGAGGAAACAGACTCACAAGTGAAGCCATCGACATCTGGGTGACCAGAGAGTGTGATTATAACTCATTTTCATTGTATAACTACACTACATAGGCAAGAAAATCATTCATTTCTGAATTCGTTATAGTTTTAACACAAATTCCTTCCTACACGAAGCCATCAAACTTGAGTGATGGAGACCTGAGAGCCAAACTGACATCATCATCTTCTTCATCATCATCTTTGAGTGGTACAATCCACAGCAAAACTTCTCAAACATGACTCTACGTCTACGTCTGAACCGAACTCTGTCCCCCTGCGTTATCACCCAAACAGAACGGCGTCTTAAAGCTCACCGTGGCTTTCTTTCAACTTTTCAGTTTCCAGGGTGAAGCTGTGGAGCTCTGCAACCTTCTGACATCAACACCACAAGCCACGGTTTAAAAGTTGAAGATTGCTGCGAAAGCACATTTTTAAATAATGATCAATCCTTAAAACTAATGAGCAGCTTTCAGAGCAGATAAAAGCTCTTTCGTGTTATAGTGTTTCTCTGCATTAGTGTGTGTGTGTGTGTGTGTGTGTGTGCTTAAAGATGACATTTTTCCTCATCTAATTGGCAGAACTCTTAATGCACAATGGTAATTATCTAATATGCCATAATTTCCTTCTCTTGCATTACGCTGAAATTGTACAGAATTTAAACAGAGACTGAGATTCGGCACCAAATGAGAAGGAACGACAGAAAGAAAAAGGGATAAAGGGGGAAAAAATTGTGTTTGGAGTGGAATGATGAAAATCAGAGGGTTTTCACAGAAGGACGTATTGGACGTGTTAGTAAAGTCTACCGTGAAGTCAATCTGTAAAACTGCTGGACCCTTTTTTCCCCCCCTCTCTTCTATCTCTCTTTCCCACGGAGTGATAGTTGCCGTAGCAACCGAGGCAAATCTTCCTTTTCTCAAACAGATGTCCCATTTAGTTCGAAATTAGAATGTGTAAAAACCCAGGAGACTCAAATTATTTCAAAGTTCTCGGGGAGGGGGAAAGAGAGAAAGAAAAAAAAGAGAGAGGGACATGGAGAGAGAGAGAGAGAGAGAGAGAGAGGGAGAGAGAGAGAGAGAGAGAGAGAGAGAAAGAGAGAGAGAGGGGAAGTGAGGAGGAAAGAAAGAAAAAAGATGAGACAGAGAGCAATAAAGAAAGAGAGAGAGAGAAAGAGAGAGAGAGGGTATGTAAGGAGGAAAGATAGAAGAGCAATAAAGAGAGACAGAGAGAGATAGAGAGAGAGAGAGAGAGAGAGAGGAAGTAAGGAGGAAAGAAAGAAGAGCAATAAAGAGAGAGAGAGAATGAGAGGTAGAGAATAAGAGAGAGAGAGACAGAAAGAAGACGTAAAGCAATAAAGAAAGAAGAAAGAATGAGAGAGAGAGAGAGGAAGTAAGGAGGAAAGAAAGAAGAGCAATAAAGAGAGAGAGAGAGAATGAGAGGGAGAGAATAAGAGAGAGAGAGACAGAAAGAAGACGTAAAGCAATAAAGAAAGAAGAAAGAATGAGAGAGAGAGAGAGAGAGAGACAGAGAGAGAGAGAGACAGAGAGAGAGGGCGTATAAGGTAGGAGGGAGAATGATAAGGAAAAAAGGGAGGAGGGGAAGAAGTGCATGTTCCTCCTCCTAGTAGTGAAAGTATGTTGATTAGACATCGATGTGGGACAGTGCTCACACCATCTGATGCCAAGGCAAAGCATCAGATATCAGACGCTGAAGAAACAGATGTCAAGAAATATTTAAAAACAGATAAAGAGCAGTTGTGGTTTGTTAAAGGCAGAAAACATCGATGTGCAGTAGCTTCTTCTGGAATAACTCACTATATTTCACGTGAGTCAAAATCAGCGATGATTGGACATGAAAATCGGCTTTCACTGAGGAAATGTAGTTCATGTTAAAAGTCTCTAATAGTCTTGTCTTAAGGCTCTTATTAACCAAGTATTAAGCGCGAGACAGAACAATCGTGTCTGAATGTATGTACAAGTGACCCAAACTATGCCATGGGTGCCTTTTAATCACGGTTGAACAACTATCTAGACATCTAAAAACAAGGACTCATACGGTGTTGTATCAGGAATACAGCACAGTTAAGAACCTTCTACAGCACCCTCTGTAGGGAGCATATATAGTGAATAAAAATCATAAGAACTGAAGGATTGTGTTGCTGAGTGAGTAACAGAAAAGCTTTCAGTGTATCATCAGGAGATCATGAGTAAGAATTCTGCTGATGATACAGTGGACCAATCAGAAGAGTTTGTGAGCTTGTGTATGCGGAAGAGGGCAGATTGTGCTTTCCTCTTTTTCACACTGGACATGTTTGCTGTGGTCCGAATCACAGTTCCTGGTGAAACCTCTGTGCATTTGCGCTCATCATCAAAAACGTGCATGAAGAACACAACCATGTCGACTCACCAAATTTTTATTTTTTAGTATTATTGTGGTTCTATAATGTGCAATAGGGCATCTCACCTCATCTGAATCCCAAACGTTCCCCTGTCACTCATGCTACATGTTTATTGTAGAAAGTAATGATGTCATCATGGGATAAAACGCATGCAAGGGTTACTTTACTTCCTGAACATGAGGACGAGTGTCGTTCACGTTCTCATTCCAGTGCAACCGAACTCACACCACCTCCCACTGGAAGATTCAGGTTCTGCACAAGGTTGCACTGCCTGCTCCACATGACAGTTTCCATGTTACAGATTTGTCATGAGAACCGCGCTGTTTCAGGCCGGACTGCTAGTGAGTGTGGTACTCTTTCCTGTGACGCAGCATAAGTAGAAGCTGGAAAAGATGCTGGAAAGAAGCCTCCTCAGGTTGTAGCTTTCATTTGAAAGAGGAGAGATGGATAGGAGTGGGGATTGTGGGAAAACATTGTGGGTATATAAATAAGCAGGGTTATTGAAACCTCCAAATATTAGGACATGCTGGGTTGAGTGATTCGACCTAGAAATGATCAGGACAATCCTGTCATAATTGTGTTTGACCAATCAGTAGTCCATGCTGTTTCAAGCTCAACCCACTTTTCATGGTTCCAGTGATCAAGGCCCCCGACCTCCCCCCTGCTCCAGGGGGCGCAGCATCAAGACTGACCCTGTGTATTGTAAGTTTACATACAATATTTAATATATGATATTTTCACCTGCTTAAATATCATTTTTAATCAAATAAAATAAAAAAGAAATAAATGAAAAGCAAGGGGAAAAATTATAATTAATAAAAATAACTTTTAAATTATATAATAATATAAATAATGTAATAATTTGTCATTAAAAAATAATGAGAATAAAAAAAAATTAAAATAATGAATTATTAAATTAAATTCTGGACACCAAATTAAGGACACCAAAACAGAGGAAGTACTTTCAAGTAAATGACAAATTAGAATAAAATAGTGGCTAATCTCATCCTGGGTGATTGTCTGCTTTGTGTGCTGTGTGGGATGTGTGTACTTTGGCATGGCTAGGGGGCGCTCCATCTGCGCGCCCTCCACACTGTGACAGCTGTTAATTGAGTGCGGCCCCCTGTGGCCGGCCCTACATAGGCAAAGCAGCGAGTTCGCTCCCCGAGGAGAGACCCGGCCGTCGCCGTGCTAATCTCTCACTTCGTCCCAAATCGCACTCTGCATTACGCCGCACCTTAATTAATTCGCCAAGGCACACAGGCAAGGTCAACCAGTGAAACACACACCCCTTATATCTCACACATCTCCCCCCACCACAACGATCCTGACGATTACTTATCACCATCTTCATCATCCTCTCCTCCCTCCTCATCAATCCCTCCAATCAAGGGGATGTTCATTAGCAGCAGAGAGCGCGTGGCCTTCATCAGCGAGGAAGACTCATCAAACACACAAGATTCACGAATAAAGGGGACTCTTTTGTTTCTTCATTCTTTCATGCTCCCTCTCTGTCTGTTTTTTTCTCTTTTTTTTTTTTGATGAGGCTCCTCTATAATTGGGACACTACAGAAGAGAAGCAAATTCTCAATAATTAAAAAATCTAATTACGGAGTCTTTTGCATCTCTGCCGTTAATTATTTCTCGGGGAGTCACTGGGTAGCTAACATGTCTTCGATTTTCATTTTCGTGTGGAAAAATAGCGATTCTCTCTACGCTCTGACTTTTTTCCTCCGGTTTACTGCGTGACAGCCTCCTCAAAGACATCATCAACAACATTTAGACTAACATTTTCAAATAACAGTCACAGAGAGAGAGAGAGAGAGAGAGAGAGAGAGAGAGAAATGGAATGAAACAGAGAAAAAGAAAGAGTGAAAGAGAGAGAGAGACACAGTGAGAGAGTGAGGGAGAGAGAGAGAGAGCAACAGAGAGAGAGTGAGAGAGAGAGAGAAAAAAAGAGGGAGAGCGAAAGAGAGAAAAAAAGAGAGAGAGAGAGAGAGAGAGAGAGAGAGACACAGCCAGTGAGCAGATTCAGAGAGCACACAGAGCTACAGTACACGCTTCATCAGTCTTTGTCCAAATTCGGCACGTGTTGTGCTCAGCAGAAATCGCTGAGCCCCCTGCCATGTTCAAAGCAGCTCAGTGCCCAGAGACAAATGGAGAGAGAGAGAGAGAGACAGAGAGAGAGAGACAGAGAGAGGGGAAGAGATGAAGCAACTGATCAGTGACAAACTTTGACTACTAATTTCTCTGCTCATCATCCTGTTAAATCGATCCGTCCAAATCTCCATCACGCCACTACACAGGGTCACAGTCTCCTACTGAACTACGCTCATCAAAGCCATTACCTTTCCAGTCCTTCATCCTGATTGGTCAGAAGGTTTTTCTAGAACTCTGTAGGAGCTCTGACGGTTCTGCTGGATTCAGTTCATATCACAGGGTTATATAATGGTTACAACAGGTCAGCGTTTCTATAGTGACGGCTATGCAGGGACTTGTACAGCAGACACGAGATGCATAATCTAATATATATTATTTAATACTAAACTGGGAAAAAAACATGTTACTGAACAAAGGAGGGGAAAAAGATCATCTGTGATATATGGTGATGGCAAATGTATTTTAGTCTCTAGTATCAGTGCTTTTGAACTTTTAGGAGTAAAATGACGAGAGAGAGAGAGAGAGAGAGAGAGAGAGAGAGAGAGAAAGGTTAACAATTTACTTCATACACAATTGTAATCATGTGGAATAAGAGGAATAAAACACCTTGTATACAAAACAACAGAATCCTTATTTGCATCCTAATTTCACTGTGTATTTTATCAGATCCAAATGACAATGAAAAGCTTCATGACTCTTGAAAAAGTAACTCTGCTTCATCCTACCATCATCATCATCAGTCATTATTTTCCCAAAACAGCATTCCCAGCATTCCCTCTAGTCCGTACACACCACACTTCATGCTGGATTTGAGTGTGTGACTCTGACTAAACACCTCTAATGCTCTGGTCTCCTCATTGGTCAGTGGACACGTGAGATATTCTGCGAGATTAGATCAGATAGATTTTTCCATTTCTGGTGAGACCCGTGTTAAATCGGTCTCGGACAGCTTCCCGAATCTGGATAGAGTCGCTCAGTAAAGAGAGTATGACGTAATCACATGGCTTGATAGGGTCGTGCAGCACACACACACACACACACACATCTGAAGTTTCTTACGTCAGTGAGATCAACATTAAATATGTAATGGTACAGAAACTTTAAACAATCAGAATATATTTTTAAAAATATAGAAAAATCTATAATACTGAATATATGATCAAAAATGGTGCACTTTTGTCAGCCGGAAAGTTTAGAAAAAAATACATATAATATGTGATAATGTAAAAATCAGTGGATTGATTCTGACAGCCTTGTAAACACACACACACACGCCACTTACACACACCAACTCAAACTGTCATTAGTCTCATCCTCTTACACACATTTATAACATATGAGGTTGTTTTAGTACTGTTTGTGTATGTGTGTGTGTGTGTGTGTGTGTGTGTGTGTGTGTGTGGAGAGAGATGGGCGTGATGACTCTACATCCAAAAGAACAGACTATCTTTAATACACCACTTACACCAGCATCAGACTGTCTTTAGTCTCAGCCCCTTATACACACACACACACACACACACACACACACACACGTTTCTGTGGGATGACAAATGACTTGTAAACTTGCATTAGCGTCAGCAGAACAGAAAAACACGGCACATGTTTCCCCCATGCTGTCCCTTTCATTCCAGAATCACCGCATGACAAATAGTCGAGATTTAGTGGAAAACGCAGTGTGCCAGGATCTCATTTAGTCCACTAAACAACTCTGTGTGTGTGTGTGTGTGTACACGTCTTCTACAACAAAGAGAAACACGAGACAGACACGGCTCTGACAGAAGACAGAAGATTGACAAGAGCGGAAAAAAGAGAAAAGACAAGATGGATGGAGCAGTTGTCAAAAGCGAGGCACAAGAGAGGAACAGGACAGAGAATAGAGAGAGCGAGGGATGAGATTTAGATTTGTGTACCTTTGATGGAGGGATGAAGTGAGAGAGAGAGAGAGAGAGAGAGAGAGAGAGAGAGAGAGAGAGAGAGAGAGAGAGAGAAGATCTTGGAATTATGGATGAGAGGATAAAGAGATGAGACGTAGATGTAGCTGATGCTCAGATCTGAGGCAGCCGTCACCCGCGGCAACATGGGCTCGGTCCAGAAAGCCCTTACTTTTTGGCGGAACAACATCACCATGGAGACCGGTGCTGCTCCATCCTGCCGAGGAGAGACACGTCCGACTTGGAATGACAAAAAACTGATGATGGTTTGAAAGGATGTTCAGAATAGGGAACACACACACAGAGCTGGCGACTTCCTGACACATTTGAGGCTGAATCAAGTATGTGTGAAACACACACACACACACACTTACTTCTCTTCTGAATACCATTAATTGACTTGCAGCTCATTAATGCTCTGCTATGCCTAAATGTATCCCAAACCCTAACCTCAATAAACAAAATATAAACTTTTCTTATTATTTTTAATGTTTATCTTTTTGTTTAAAAATAAAACCTGCCTCATGAGGACCCAGAACGTCCTTCAATCCAGCCAGACTCTAATCCTGCCTAGCACCAAGACATAAAAACACACAAACACTTTAACCAAACTTGCGGATTTTTGTTGTTTTCCCAAACAAATCTGCATACACACTTCCTCACCTACAGAACAAGCGAGCGAACCAGCTCTACAAACCAATTATCTGACACAAGGGACCGATACGTCCCACGCCTAGCATCGATGCGCGGCCCTGTGGGATGTGATACGCACCCCACCCTACACATGTACACACACCCATGCCCACGTAGGTTTATCTTCTTTTCTCCGTTCTCGTCTCGCCATTGTACACGGTCACGCTTAAGTCTTCTTACAAGCAATTACATTCCCTAAGTGGGAGGAAAGTAGCACAATGAGACTGTGTGTGTGTGTATGTGTGTGTGTGTGTGCGAGCGTGTGTGTGTGTGTGTCTGATCAGGAGGAAATACAGCCTTGGACGCAGAGGGATGCCAGCAGAAGTGTTAACGAGAGACAGACAATGGGGGAACTGGGAAGAGATGGAGCAAAAATAGAGGCGGACTTGAGGGGGAAGGGAACACTGAGCAACATATGGTGACAAACAGACAAGGGGGAGACAAGAAGAGAGAGAGAGAGAGAGAGAGAGAGAGATGAACGTCCCATTTCTCACTTGGAGTCACACCCCTTCAACTTGACTCTGTTTCAGGTTTGGACAGAGTAATGATTTGATCTTGTACAGTAACACTTTCACACTGCTGTATTAACTCCACAAACACTATATCCACATACACACTGCTGTATTAACTCCACAAACACTATATCCACATACACACTGCTGTATTAACTCCACAAACACTATATCCACATACACACTGCTGTATTAACTCCACAAACACTATATCCACATACACACTGCTGTATTAACTCCACAAACACTATATCCACATACACACTGCTGTATTAACTCCACAAACACTATATCCACATACACACTGCTGTATTAACTCCACAAACACTATATCCACATACACACTGCTGTATTAACTCCACAAACACTATATCCACATACACACTGCTGTATTAACTCTGAGGAGGTTCAGTCATCAGGCTCGCTTTAAAATCATCAGATCATCAACATTACAAATCCAGTCACATAGAATAATATCATCAAAACATACCGAAATGATACGATGGCAAAATGAGACATTAAAAATCCCAGCATCTTATACTTATGCTTTTTTTTGTCTAAAGTCATAATAAAACTCTTCACCTGTAAGTTTTACGTCTCTTAATGATCCGGAAAACATCATTTAATTTATTGGCAGTTAATGGACCGCTAGCAGTTTTGTTCATTTGCAAATTTTATTCAGAATGTAATCTTGTTTTGAGCTTTCACTACTTAAAGACATCGATTTGAACCTCCACTGCTGAATTCTTGCTTTTATATAAACATTTTTAAATGATCTTTTTCTCCTGTTATGGCATCACAGTAACTCATAGGTTTATATGGCATTAATTAACCTCCTGGTTCTCATGTTTCATTTCTATAGTAAGAGCTCGTTCATAGACTTGTCATAAATTAAGCCTAATAATATACAGGTTGAGAAAAATAAACAAAACACTGAAAAGTTTTCTGTACGGGAAAATCTTCAGGACGAATTATGACTCTGCATATTTTCATCCTATTAAATTGAGAAGTGAAAAAAGGGAATCATGTTGTATAGCTGCGTAAGCGTAAGCGATAACAGGAGCATAAGTTAATGTAACTATAAATAGATAAAAAGTATGGAGTGTCAAAATCCAATATCTATCACTGAAAAAGAAGACTTTTGTATCGTATGATGAATGTGTTAATGATGTTCGAATGTTATGGAGGGTCACAGGTATCTGAGGGTACCCAGGCTGCCTCCAGAGCTAGAGGTAATACTCCAGATGTAGAAAGAACAAAAGCAGAAAAGAAATGAGGCAGAAAAGTGGACACTCACCAGGGTGAGCCATAGATGCGGAAACCTCTGACGGTAACGTCCGAGTCCTGCAGGTAGATGCAGTTGGTGAGCAGCGACTGCACGTTCTCATAGTTCTCAGGTTTCAGCTTGGAGGCGGACGGAAAGTAGTAGAAGTCCTGCTTGATCAGATCGGCCATGAACTCCTGATCGAACGTCAGCTCGTGGTTTCCTGCTATCACGATCTTTATCTCGTACGGCAGGGTGCCTGTAGAGAGAGGACATTGAAAAAAATGTGGTGAAACTGACAAGACTTTTAAAGACACGCCCCTAAAAAACCCTTCACTTCGCCCCATTTCTATTTGTTAGGAAACAAACCTGACTGAAATCGGTAAGCGCCTAGCGCAGCCAGATACAATAAAACGAATCAAAATAAACCAAAACCTCAACTTCTGTAAGTAATGTCATGACAGACAAGTAGTTTGTGATTGTTGCAGCAAAAATTGCAGTTTTGCTGCAACTTTTTTCACAATTTGTGATGCAAGGATTCTTCTTTTAACCTCCTACCAGTGAAGACACATCATTACTTTTTGTGATAGCTGTACGAAGCATGTGAAAGGAAGAGGGCTTTGATGACATCACACCCAAACCTGCAGAAAATATGCAGTAATTCTAAAAAATATAATCGAATATTATGGAGATTGATTGATTGATATTGCTTCTGCAATATTATGAAATCCTGGACGGACTGATTCCGACTCTTCAGTCTAGTTCATGCTTGAACTTTCCGAGGCACTATAGATCCTGGTGAAGTTAATGCTTCATTCCTAACTTTGGAAAATTTAGGACACACATTAATATAAACCGGCGATGATGAAGAACCGTCAGTGCTGCTGTTCTAAAAAACAAATCGACACCATCTGACTGATCGGATTTGCACATTCACCAGCGCTGTGGTATAAAGAGGAATAAAGGAGTGTGAGCTCAGATGGTTTCTAACAGGATGTAAATCATCAGTAAACCTCGTGAACAGCATGGGCAGATTACACGTTACTAAAAATACCTTTAAAGCCTGTAGGGTTGGAGTTTGGGAGGGTTTTTGGGGAGGGTTTCCAGGAGGAGGAGGAGAGTTTTATGGACAGGTGTGATGAAGATTTATCGAAAGAGTCGAGAGAAGAAAAGGAACGGCTCGCGATCAAACGCACATCACCACATCTGTGAAGCATGATGGCGTGGGTGTGTACAGCTGCTGGTGAAGCTGGTTCAGGTTTTTTTAATATTATTATTATTGAAAAGATAATCAGAATGAATCCTGAATGATCAGGGGAAAAAAAGGGATAAAAGCGCAGATCACTGGGGTTTTTGTAATTCATAGAAAACATAACTGGATGTAATTGGATCTTAAAGACCACAGATGTAGCTTGATGTTCATCAAAGATGTCTGTAGCTTAGAACATGTATAGAGGTATTAGATAGATTTGAAATTTTCTGATTAAAGCAGACGGATTAGTGTTTGGATCGTGTTTTATTTTAAAGCACAACCCTTAACATCAGGTGTATATCATGAGTTTAACATACAGTATCAACACCACATCATTCATATCCAAATAATAAACACATTACTTTAATATCGATTTCTTAACAATATTTTCAATTTGTTTTCACATTAACGTCCAATTATATCTATATCCTATGAAATAGGTGAGTGACGAAATAAAAAAATTAAAAAATAAATAAAATAATTGCCATATTCTGCTTTTTCTGTAATATAACAACCTGCATTTTGATTGGTTTTGTCTTATAAACTTCTAGAAAGGAAGAAAAACAACAACCTGGGTTGAGAAACGGCTCTTTACAGCTGTTATAACATAAGTGATACCAGGAAATTCTTCTTTTTGCAAATTTACGGTATAAAAATAAAGGGAAGTATAAAATAAGTCTTGAATTCATTTTTAAAAAGTCAATTCAAATTGTTGGGGTATAAGAAGAAAAAAATAAACACTGTTTATGCTGTAAAAGAAAAATAGAGGGATTTTTATTTATCGCATGGGTTTCTATTAGTTTAGAAGAGCTGGCACTTTTGTGTGATTAAGCCATATTAAATAATTATGATGTGATGTTCTATTATATTCTATAAGTTGTATTATTTAAGGCAAGTGATATATTGCCGGGGACGTATGGAAACGTAGCAGCGGAATGACGAGAGAGTGTGACGAGTGAGGGTTTGGAACGGTTTGAGGCGGATGAGTAAAGGATGATATTAATTCGTAAAGATAACATCGATAAGCGACGTCTCTGAAACGTTCATTAAGTACCGTGATTAATTAAAAAAAGAAGAAAAAAAAACTTTTCTGAGGCACTAATAAACAAACCTTACTACGCTTCATTCCGTCTCATTGTGCAATTTGTAAGTGTTCGCTAAAATATTCATATGCGGCATGGAGCGGACTTGTCCACGCCTGCCAAACACACAGACAGCCTGTCCCCACAAATCTCTAATCCTCCTGCACACGCTCACGGCAGCGCCCCCGAAATCTGCAGCGAGGTAGAGAGAGTGAGGGAGAAAAAAATTACGGCAAACATCTGGAGCGCTTCCTTTATTTGAAAAGTGTCATAAAGAGACGAGACGCATCAGAAAGTGTCAGGTTTGCTATGTGAAGGAGAGTTCAATCACGCAGAGTTTTGACAATTATGCAGTCAAGCGCGTCCCTGAAAAGCAGCAATTAAATTGAGGGAGGGGGGAAGACTGTGTCTGTGTGTGTGTGTGTGTGGGAGGGGGGTGGGAGCTACTGAAATGTCAGCACACACACACACACACACACACAGATACACACACAGGAAGGCACTATGAAATCTAACACATAAGGTGTGAGATATAAGCAATTTACCTGATGTTAACACACACGTACATTATATTTTACAGCGCTGCTAGAAATCTGCAGGGATAAGCACATTTGTGCTGTCGCTGCGAGCAAATCGTAAAAAAAAAAAAAACTCAGAGAAATGAGTACGAGCTGTACCGCTTGGCGGAGAGATGCTCTTTAAGCTTTGCTCACGAGCCGGAGAGATTTAGAGCCGCCGTTACAAAAGCCTCATTGCATTTAATGACACATTTCTGCAGATTTTTTTTGGGTTAGAAACGAACAACTTCTTTCTGTTGTTTCTGTTCCGTCGGCATGTCCGCATCCTCGCGCTCGGGTTTCTGTGCTAAAGCTTAACATTTCTCAAAATAAACTCTTTTGCTAGCAGTTCTGTTGAAGCTACTGAATCATGCAAGTTAAGATTTAAGAGTAAAACTCAATAACAGAAGTGGCAACTTTGGAAAAAATAAAAAATAAGTTCTATTCAATTTCTATTATTTTCTCCCTGAAAATCAGTGATATTTTTTCTTTTTTCCCCTCAGATCTACATGAGTAGTAAGTAAACAGGGGGTCATGAGGTTGTGAGCGCTACCTAATAATAAGTAGCTCCAACTAATGACATCATAGCCCCGCCCACTTTAATAAACGATGCCTTCAAGTCTGGTCAGAAATAATGCAATTACAAAGTAAGTTTGAACAACAACACAATGTCGTAATTGTGCATTTTATGCATTAAATATGTTCAGAAGTGAATTATATATGTTGCTAGGAGTTACAGACTGGAGGCAGGGCTATGGACATGGGCTGGGGGCGGGGCTATAGACATGGGCCGGAGGCAGGGCTATGGACATGGGCCGGAGGCAGGGCTATGGACATGGGCCGGAGGCAGGGCTATGGACATGGGCCGGAGGCAGGGCTATGGACATGGGCCGGAGGCAGGGCTATGGACATGGGCCGGAGGCAGGGCTATGGACATGGGCCGGAGGCAGGGCTATGGACATGGGCCGGAGGCAGGGCTATGGACATGGGCCGGAGGCAGGGCTATGGACATGGGCCGTAGGCAGGGCTATGGACATGGGCCGGAGGCAGGGCTATGGACATGGGCCGGAGGCAGGGCTATTGACATGGGCCGGAGGCAGGGCTATGGACATGGGCTGGGGGCGGGGCTATGACAAAAAAAAACACTAATATGTAACCTGTAATATTGCAACTTAACGTTGTTTTCTTACCATAAAGCAAAATAAACCTCTTGCTGATTTTTTTTATCAAATAAACAAAAAAGATTTTCTCATTCTGTCTATTTTGTCTTCCTTCATCCTTTTTTTGTACAAACACAATATTGTTATCAAATTGAAGAACTGAAGTCCACACTAAGCGAATATAACCTCAAATAACTGACCACTTTTATGTCCATTGAAATGCTACACTTAAACCATAAGTATTGGCACCTCTGCTGTACAAACAAAAGCAAAACTATTTTGTGAATCTAACACTCGTTCCATTGGTTAGACTTTTTTGACATGAAAAAAAAAAATCAAATAAAAATCACATTTTCCTGTTTTGCGCTCACCGCCTTCCTCTATTTTCCTTCCAGATTCCCCAAACCGCTCCTCCGGCCCATCTCAGAATTACAGACAAGACTCTTCGCTCTACAATGGAGTCATTCTCTTAGAAACACAAAGCAAAAAAAATATAGTCTTTGGAAGCAATCAATCACGCAAATACAAAACGCCAGCGTGATGGAGGGAGGGAGCGAGGGAGGGAGGGAGGGAAGGGGTGGGAGTGAGGAGCCCGCTGCTTTTGTGATGGGGGAAAAAGAAGAGAGCAAGAGAAAAGGAAAAGAGATGCTTTTCCCTGCTCAACACGCCTAAGCCGGACACGCAAATGACTGCCGTTATTAGCCTCCATCTTTTTTCCTTTTTTTGTGTCTTTTGCGTATTTCAAAAGCAGCTTTTAAGCAACAAACAGTTTAAATTTCACGATGAATCTCATCGACAAAGGCGTCTGTTCTTTTCATGTACTTTCTCTTCAAAGGATAGCAATTAAATAAATGCGGGTGCACGCATGCCCACACACACACACACACACACACAAACAGCATAAACACATGAACCCATCTATTTCTTTCATATGTAGCTAATAAACACAAACTCACTCCTTAAAACAAAGTGTGTGTGTGTGTGTGTTGTAGTGGGTGGCCTGTAGCCTTTGATGAGGAAAATCCTCCAACCTTCAAATTGTGAGATTGTTAAAGGGGATTAGTGAGCCTTGTGTGTGTGTGTGTGTGTGTGTATTATGTGCAGTAATGCAGGACGCCAGGCTTAGACTTAAAAGAAATCAATTTTGGGGTTTTTGTTTGACGACAAAGAATCAGAATATGACGAAAACTGATCCTCACCAAACAAAACCAGAGATCTATTCATTCTTTCATCTTCAGGAAGTGCAGAAGCCTGGCTGTAGCTGTGGCATTTACAGATTTTGACCTCTCGTTGCACTTGAAAATCAAACTTTTCTGCTCTAATATGAAGAATATTCAAACACTAACTCGGCTTTGCTTTATGCTGACTTCAGTCGGATTCTAGCTACACGTCCAAGTGAATAAAAATATAAAGAAGCCAAGGAATAATTCACGATAATTCGCCAAGTACTTTAAATTTCATGGACTTTAAGAGCAAAGGTTTAGCAAAAATTCTCAGAAAGTCAAACACAAATTTGCCATAAATAAATAAATAATAATAAAATAAATAAATAAATAAATAAATAAACAAGATGAATCATTTTGCTTTTTTTCCCCTCATGTGTGCATCAACTGCAAGTAAAGAAAAGGGGGCGGAGCAAAAGTCTGGCGTGAGTTTTACTTAAATAACAAGCAGCTTTTCCATCAGTGGACAACTAAAATCTTCAACAAAGCAGACTTCCTGTTAAAACTTAAATGAATTTCCTGTTCACACACTTTCACTTTTGGACTTATATAGTCCCATATAGTACACAGCTAAAGAAGAGTCAATATTTCTAAATCACATATCCCAGATGAGGAAGAGTTGCCTTGTGAGTCGAGATTTCTTCCTCATGTCCTCTCAGGGGTTTTTTTCCTCACCACCGTCACCTATAAGTCATAAATAAGGATAAATTCCTACAATTGATATATTTAACACGAGTGTGAGATTAAGGAGGTGGAGTCGAGGTCAGAGACATCACTGTGTCTGGTGGTTTAATGAGGAATCAGGAGTCTTTTTTAATGTCCACCTGCTTTTCCTGTCCTGTGTGACGTTTTGTATACAGTGCACTAAAATGTGTCTCGTCCGAAAAGTTTTAACAGAGCGATGCCTTTCCGAGACGAGCAGAAATAGAAGTGCTGATTGATTAATTTGGCTTTTTTTAGGGCAGACAGGACTGGCAGTCTTCTCCTCTCTCTCAGCCGCTGGATACAGGACAGAGGGATGATATTATATTAGCATTTTGGAGGATGGGATTTATTGGCAAGGCTGCATGAGCTTACACTTCAAGAAGCATCTCTGAAAGACATCCTGTACTTGATCTCCTGCCACACACACACACACACACACACACACACACACCACACACACACACACGGCTTACGCCTGCACTTTCATGTCTTTCCTTGTCAAAGTGTCATGTAAACACCTACCCCATCATAATGGATGGAATCTTAATCTCTCTCTCTCTCTCACTCTCTCTCTCACACACACACACACACAGACACACACACACACACTCATAATGGAAGACCTTGTCCTGGGCCCATGAGATGAACAGCATTACTCACACACTAGAAAAAAACAAAAAAACGTAACACTCGAAGGAAAAAAAAACGCTTTTAAGGTTAACAAAATTAAAAATTGTGAAAAATCCCAAATCGTAGCTTTCGTGTGACGTTATAAATACACTGAAATCCTTTGAGTGTTGCTCTCGGGTGCAGCAAAGTCACAAAATGTCAAGAATTTTACCATCAACTTCTCTCTTTTTGGAGATATGGTTATGTGACAGACACAAGAAAAAACCAATCAGGTGAGACCTCACGTGTGACCAGTGTGTTCTCCAGAACACTTTTTTTAAGCTGTTCTAATGCTCAAAATCTAGACCCTCTACAGACGCGTCTTTCTTGATGACGAAGCATTCTCGCGGTAAGACCGCGGCTCATCCGCTAAACACAAAACACTGATTATCTGTAGGCGGCATTTAAGGCAATATATTTAATTGGTGGTGCTGTCTGAGGCAAAACAAACCTCATCAACATAAATGTGCACACCCCCACATGTACACACACACACAAACAAAAGCACATTGGCAAGCTGACTTGCCCGAGACGTTAAATACAAAAAAGAAGAACAAATACTGAACATGGTCCATCTGTGAAGAGGAAACTGTGAAAAGCAGGTTTTTCATATGTACACGTACGCAGCACAAGATACCAAACATAAAGTACAAGCACACGCGAACAGACAGATGGTAAACGATTTGGCTCTTAAAGCTACTGTCGCACAAGATTCTGTTTTATTTGCGATGTTAAAAGCCGTAAAGAGGGGTGTCAATCTTCCTCGTTAATAACCCACAGCAAATCCTTCAGCTGAGTAAAAACCCCACGCGGAGGCGCAGGAATAAAACCCGAAACTCAGACTCTGAAGCAGAGAGAGGGAGCGAGAGAGAGAAAGAGAGAGAGAGAGAGAGAGAGAGAGAGAGAGAGAGAAGGCATTAAAGTTTCATGCTGCTTTACTCCGTATAGAGACCAGAGAAAGAGCAAAGGGTCCCTGCAGAAATGAAGGGAGAAAAAAAAAAACAGTAGGCTTGGGGTAGAAAGTGAGAAAGTGAGAAACTTTTTTACCCTAGCGTTTTTTTCCCTACACACACACACACACACACACACCTTACACTGACCACATGGCTGTTGCATCATAAACGGAGGCAATCTATTATTAATAATCTGGACAGAAGAGAAGCATACAGACAGACTACTAAACTTCCTGACCTCTAAAAAAAAGAAGCATGTGAGAGCCCGTCCATCTTCAGTATTAACTTCAACATTTCTCCCTTGACGTCCTCGCCGTCTCTCTACAATGAGATCCATATTTAACTAGAACACTTGGGCACAGTACATCTAGAACGTTCCTTACACTTCGCTACTCAATATGCCTGACCGAGAAAAACTGACAAGAGCTGACAAGAGCACTCTCTCTCTCTCTCTCTCTCTCTCTCTCTCTCTCTCTGAGCTGCAAAAAAAAAAACAATTGTCAAGTAATTTTTTTATGACGCAAATCATTTTCAACTGCTATCAGAGTTGTCGTGGTTATTATTTTTAACAGCGTCTGAATTCTCAAATCCGATTGGTCAGAAGATTCAGAGTGATTCAAAGTGCAGGTTTATACTAACGCTCTTGCTCCGATACATTGCGGTTACCATAGCAACAACGAACGGTTTATATAGTAAAGATTTCTTTAGTGAGCAAAATGAGACTCTGGCGAAAGTGTGATTTTGAAAGCTGATGTAATGAAAGCAAGAACAGGATTGAATAAATGGATAAATAGTACAGGTCGATATTTAATAAATAAAAGGTGATAATTGTTGGTTAATTGCAGTGGTGTAAAAGGAACGCAGTTACTTTTTAGTTTTTTTTAGAAAGCTAGAATTATTAACCAGCCAAATATTCCTTGAAAAGTGTTCCATTTCAATAATTCACACCACCCTCATATTCATTATTTTCCTACAACAGCACACCCCAATGTTCTATGCTTAACTTTTAAAATAAAAAATTAATTTCTCAAGAAATATTTAAACAGTTAACAATTCCAGCTTTCGAAAGAAGATCAGTTGGGAAGTTCTTCTGAAAGGTAAAGGGTTCGACATACAACATTTTTTCCCCCGTAAAAGAGAAAGCAAATGATTCTTTAGGGCACTGGTTTGTCCTGACTGGAATTGGACTGAAAATTAAACCCGAATTTAGCTGCTTTAAACTTTAAAGGTATGAAAAAATCTAACTTTAATTTTAATGTGACTAAGACCTGTGCTGTGGTCATAAGGAGTTACTGGACTGGAAACAGTCTCTGGCTATAAAAAAAAAGAAAAAAAAATGGAAAAAACCCCAGTGTTAAATGATTTAAAGATCTCATTTAAAAAAAGGAAAAAGTTAAAAATAAAATGGTTCAGTAAATAAATACTGGGAGATAATCAACTGATGCATGGAGGACATTAAAAAAAATTCCTGACTTTCATAACAACACACTTTTCTGATTAGTTCTGCAGCAGCTGCTGAATAAGTAATGCTGCGTAATAATCGTTTAAACACCAATAAAAGTAGAATAACTAAATAGCTTGTACTTTACTAAACCACAGACACATTCACACCTGGAGGAAAACCCTCATGGAGAACATGTGAAACACTGCAAAGACAGTTAGCTGAGATGACCTGGACCAAGCTTCCTGGAGGTGGGAGACAGAGCAGAGATTTGCACCGTGTCTCACATATCCCGCCCATCAGTGCATCACGGGTCAGAGTCTGACTCCGCCCCCTGTCCTGTCATTGGTCTGTTACACATTGGGTTCATCTGTTCGCTGTCAGCCCTTAATAAATCTATTTGTACCCTGCTGTTACTGTGGCTGCGTCTCAACCAGCTTCCTAGTTCACTTGATCGTGGAGTCGGACAGTTTACGTGCTCTCTCTCTCTCTCTCTCTCTCTCTCTCTCTCTCCATCACAAAATCCTTCCTTTGTACCGAAACATTCTCAGAAGAAAGTCCCAAAATGCACCACAAACCCCAGTGAGCACTGATGTGGACTAATGTTTCCTTACTGAAATTGACGACATATTTCCTAAAGCCTCTCAGGTCCAAAATAAAAAAAAAAAAAGGACAAAAAACACTCAGTCAACTTCATCTACAAATATAAAGAGCTTGTTCTTGTTCTCAAATGATTTCTTACTTTATTTGATGTTCTATATATGGTTTCTTTGAGTCTAACGACTTTGAAGTATTTACTGATAATTAAAAAAAAGTCCACTAGCTAGCCTACGATTTTAAACTATAAAACTTAAATATTTAACATGTTTACGTTTTTTTCATTGACTAATGAGGATATTAGAATGTCACAGGAAGTTGAGTCATCGGTGTGTAGTGAGTCAGAGTCCTGACCAGAGCCACAACTCGTCTACATGATATACTGATTCACCCCCGAGGGCGCTAGAGAGCCGATTTGAGGCGCACCCAGAGTTTCCTCCGAACCCAAGATCCCTTTGCTTTCAAAAAGCTTCTTGTTTCTTTGTTTCTTGGTTTCAAATCTCATTTATTCATTAATTATGATTATAAACAATCCTATCTGGTTGCTGCCTGCCTGCATTTTGACCCACACTGTAGACTTCATGGATTATCCTGAATAAATTTTAAACTAGCACCTGAACATCCTGCCTTTAATCGCTCTTACTGCCAATCGCTGTTGGATTCGGTCATTTTGCGATCGCAGAAATTTATGCGAAATCAAGTCATTTCTGTGATATTTAAAGGGGGCTTGTGAGTTTTTTTAATGATTTGGGCATTCTCACACATTCTCTTCCATTCTCGTGTGTGGAACATGAGTATAAATAAATATAAAGAATATAAATAGGAAATTATTCCCTGTATCTGAAGGAATATCTCCTAATATCTCTCTGATACTGCTACTCAGAATACAGGTTCATCCCTATACAGTTAAACACAAACGGAGGACACTCTGCATGTGTGTTTAAAGTCAACATTGCAAGCTTACATTTCTCCAAATGATCTCTGACATGAACTTTAAATAGCTGTTTATTCTAAAAAGGCCGCTTTCAGTTCTTTTATACTGGTGGCGAAGAGGCTTTATTTCTGCACACAACAGACAAACATTCAAATAGTGTCTCTGAAGTAAAAAAAAAGTGTAAAGATAAATAAGGAATGTGTGTATATGTGGGTATATGTATATGTATATATATATATATTCTGCATTACCATATGTGTGAAATGAGATGTGTGAGAGAATGTGGGTTTTTTAGTATCAACAGGGAAAAAACTAAATCGTATTTCAGAGGGCTGAAAGCTAGGTAAAGATAGCAGCATGGTTGCTGCACGCTCTCTCTCTCTCTCTCACACACACACACACAGAAACAGATGAGGAAAAGAACGAGGATTCGAGGCATAAATATTTATCTAAAAACAAACAGGAGAACAAAACTCCAGGATGAGCCGTCAAAAGAGAAACAGAAAGAGAGAAGGCAGGGACAGGGGAGGATGCATCCCAGGGAGCGTGGCAATGAAAGATGTAAGAGAGACAGAAAGAGAGACAGAGAGAGAGAGAGAGAGTGAGAGAGAGACGTGTGTATTATCAGTTATCTGAGAAAACTGCAGGATTTTTTGGCCTTGTCTTATCTCCCTACCTGTGCCTCCTGCACCCTACTGCATAACCTTAGGAGGGCTGTGCTCCCATCCATACATCCTTCCGCCTCTTGTCTTCATCCCTCTCTTTTAAAAAAATGCTGTTTCCCTTTTTCTTTCTCATGTCTGAGGCACTGAACAAGCAGCCTTTCCCCCTGTTTAATCTGCTCTGTGAGAGGGGATAGCCTACTGAGCAGAGAGAGATACTATCACTTAAATTACTCATTTGCCTCAAATTCTGTACACTAGTGCTGCAAGAGGAAGTGACAAATGTTTTATAATCTCTTTTTTTTAATAAGGGAAAAAGATTAGCCCCATAACATAAGATAAAATGAAAAAAAAAGACCACAAGAAAGAAAGAAAGAAAGAAAGAAAGAAAGAAAGAAAGAAAGAAAGAAAGAAAGAAAGAAAGAAAGAAAGAAAGAAGAGAGTAGTGTCTTTGTGTCAGACTGGATGTTAAACAGTTTGGAGCTGAATTCATTATTCATCACTCTTCTTCCTCTTTCTTTTGTATTAATAATAAATTCATCAGAGTAGTAGAAGTATGAGGAATAAGAGTTTTGAGCTCACCCTGAAAGCACTGTAATAAGAAGCAGAGTGTTTTCAGGGTTAAAGGATTTACTGTGTGTGTTGCATGTGTGTGTATGTGTGTATGTGTGTGTGTGTGTGTGTGTGTGAGCGAGTAAACGTGTTGATATGAATCCGTCCTCACCGAGCCAGTCGTTGAATTTCTTGACCTCGCTGGGTAAGCCGAGCTCAGTGAAGTCTCCTGCATGCAGCAACACGTCTCCATACGGCATCTGAATACTGTCCGTGCGCGAGTGTGTGTCCGAGATACACACAAAGCGAGTGTAGCCTGGTGGCTTAGGGGTGTCATGGGGTAATGGATCAACCCTGAGAGAAAGAAAAGTTGAGAGAGACAGAGACAGAGAGAGAGAGAGAGAGAGAGAGAGAGAGAAAGAGGGGAAGAGAAGATGCAGTGTTTTCAGGAAGAAACAGGAGTTCTGTTGAGTTCTCTGGAGGTTTGTGGTTGCAGAAGCAGCAGCATGTCTCTGGAGAAGAGGGAAATACTTTTGAATAAGAGTGGCCCACTTTAAAGTAACTACTGCTGGGTCAGCCTACCTACCTACACCACACACACACACACACACACACACAGCAGGATAATGTGACTGTATATACTGTACATTGTGATTATTCCTATTCTCTCTCTCTCTCTCTCTCTCTCTCTCTCTCTCCATGGCAGACATGTATTAGTGACCTGATTTACTTTTTTTCCCGTTCTTACTACACATGATCAGATTATCAGATGCAGTCAGCATTAGCTGTATTTTTGTGTAACTGCAAAATAAAGGTACGGTATAGTGACATTTTTGTTTCTCAAGGTACAGAATGTACCAACAAAAATAAAACAGTAGTCCAAACAGACCAATGATGCATCATAAACAAGGCTCCTGTACTTTTTACAGGGGAGAAAAGATATGCCACTTGAGATGCACCCTGAGTTGAGATGTACCCTGAGTTGAGATGCACCCTGAGTTGTGTTGCCCCCTGTGTTTGAAATGTACCCTTGGCACGAGACATATCCTTGAGACATACCCATGGTCTGTGAGTTAACCCTTGAAACATACCCTTAACTTGAGACAACCCCCTGAGATGTTACCCTCACTTATATACCCTTGACTTAAGACACCCTTGGAGGTGTGCTCTTGAAACATATCCTTGACTTGAGACATACTCTTAAAACGAGATGTACCCTTGACTTGAAATGTATCCTTGAGATGTTCACCTGACTTGACACATACCCTTGACTTGAGACATCCCTCGAGACATATCCTTGTCTTTAAATGTACCTTTGAACTGTACCTTTGACTTAAGATGTACCCCTTGATTTGAGATGTACCTTTGAACTGTACCCATGACTGGCAAAGTACCTTTGACTTGGTATGTACCCCTTAGATTTCTTCAGATGTACCCTTAAACCCTTGAACTAGACCATAGTCTTAAGATGCAAACCTTGACATGAGATATACCCCTCGACATGAGGAGTACACCCTTAACTTGAGGAGTACCCTTCACTTGGGACTTACCCTTGACTTGAGATCTACCTTTGACTCGAGGAGTACCCTTCACTTGGGACCTACCCTTGATTTGAGATCTAACCTTGACTTGGGACCTACAGTACCCTTGATTTGAGATCTACCCTTGTCTTGAGATGTACCCTTGACTTGAGATCTACCCTTGGGAAATATCCTTGAGATATAAGATTGACTCGCCCTTGAGGCTACCACCCTAGTGGCAAGTGTCCTTGAAACACCATTTTTATATTTTGCTATCACTCAGCAATTCTCTGTGGTCAATCATTCAGAAGTACCAGGCTAGAGAGCATTTTACATGTGTATAGAGGTAGTACCGAAGCGAGAAATAATGTCCTGGTGCACATGATGGTCAGTGGTAAATTTAAATCATTTAAAAAGGACATTAAGAAAAAAACTTAGAAAAGTGTGTTGTGATGTAATTTGTTACAATATCCTTGCTGGCAATGGTTCTGGGTACCCTACATGCACTTATTCTAATATGTTATAGTTTCTATAGTAACAACTTACACAAGGACATATACGATGGAGTCGCTGGAAGGAAGGGAGACAGAAAGAGAGAGAGAGAGAGAGAGAGAGAGAGACTTACATATGGACGTGGGGTGGCTGGAATCGTCCCTGGTTAATGTTGTAGAAGGTGAAGGCCTGAGTAGGGTTTGCGCTGTACTCGTCCACCTCCACTGCTCCTCTCACTCCTCTTTGAGACTGCCGTCGTGCAGCCATGATCTCCGATAATGTAAATGCCATGACACACACACACACACACTCTCAGAGGGACTCCGTGCTCACATGCACTGCTGAACTGCGATGAGAAGCAGATGAGGCTCAGTGTTCAGTAGCCTCTGTGCTGGCACTGTGAACCTTCATGATGCCCAGAGATCCAACTTGACTGAGAGCTCAAACACCTGGAATGTAGAACAGAGAGAGCAACGACATTCTGCTTAACTGTGATGAGAGGACAGAAGATGAGACGACACTGGATACACATCTAATACACACTTTCCATTTAAACTATACTCAAAGCTTTCTAAAACACACAGACACACACAGACACACACACACACACACACACAGACACACACACAGACATATATATATAGACAATATATATATATATATATATATATATATATATATATATATATATATATATATATATATATATACACCCTTGTAAAATAACAAATCAGTGGAGCCATATTAATAAAAATGGTACATTTAGAGAGAAAAGCATTTATTAGAAAAGAATTAGTTTAAACTGAACATGAAATACAAAAATCAATTCACATCCAATCCGATCAATTCAACTTTTAGTAACCATAATGGGAAAAAAATGCTGGTATAGAAGCTGTGATGTCTACTGAGAATCGAAAAATGCATCATAATAATAAATACATCATAAAATTTTGTACCCTATCCTCCTGCCCTATGCTCTAGTTTAAGAAAAGAACAAAAAAGCAACACTATTAAGGGAGAATAAACCATCTTAGTCCGCTGAAAATCCAACGAGATCTGACAGCGCAGTGTTTGAGTTCGCATAATCTTGCTTCTTTTATCCCTTCTTCTAATTTGCAAAATTGTATGCAATGAAAAGCCTGCAGGCAAAATGCAATAACAATATCTGTACACTCTAGGAAAAAAAAAAACGGTACTAAATCGTCCCCGCTGTGGCAGAACCCACCGATTTTGTACCTTTTAACCTAAAAAAGGTGAGTGAAGTTGAACCATTACAGTCCATTATATTAACAAATCTTTATTAAAGGTACACTTCATTAATGGTTCAATACATATACAATACATATGACATAAATATTACATAATAAAGGGACAAACTGTAATCTGGTGAGTAAATTGGAGAAAACGGGGGAGTTTACTTCCCTTTTTCTCTATATGAAGAGGGTCACGCGTGGTCTAATATTATCTCATGGACAATATCTTCACTGCAAATTGGAGATAAAATTTTAATTAATTATATATATATACATATCTTGCCATGGTTATATTTTGACTTCAGTTCAAGATGTTTAATGATTAAAACCCTATAATAAAACTATTATTAGAAATGATCCGGATTTCAGTAAAACTCATGCTGGACAATGTCTAATGTTAAAAGCGCTGTACAAATCATCCTGAATCAGACTGGATGATCACTGAGCTATTCTACTTCAGGTTTTCATTCAGTATTTTTATGAGTTATGAACAGTTACACAGTACACCGTATGGGACGATTTCTATTTACATTTCTGTTTTATATAAACAAATAGTGTTGTATGGGATAAATGTGCATGCACGGAAACGATCGTGAGTGTGAAACCGGTTATATTGCATGGTTTAAAGTCCATGCACAGCCGTGTTTAAAATAGACACACACGTTCACATACACACGCGCGCGCGCGCACAAGCGATATAACGGGACGCTGCGCTCCTGCGAAATGCTTCCGACTGAAACTCGGAACAAATGACAGTTCAGGCATTTTTATTTTCAATCCTAATCAAACGCAGATGTTAAGTGTTTATTAAAAGTGTGTAGGACAACCTAAAGTTTTCCTTTTCCTGGGTTTCCTGTGTGTAAACATCATGTACACAATATGGGTTATATACCGAGCCGGTGTGTGGAGAAAGACATACCTGGAGTCTGAAGAGCTGAAGGCGCAGACTGAAACAGCTTACTTTGCAAAAAAAAAAAAAAAAAAAGACTTTCCAAAAAACGACTAAAAACTAAAATGGGAAATAAAAATGTTTGTGTTGTGTCCTGAAGGTGTGAAGCGCGCGCGCGCCGAGCGTTTGAAGTTGCAAGTGAAGCGAAGGCGCGCGCGTGGAGCTGCAGCTATGAGCCTGTGGTCTCGTGCGGACGCACGGAGACACGCCCCCTCCGTCCAATAATATTTCTCTCTCTCTCTCTCTCTCTCTCTCTCTGGATCTTTCCATCCACGTCCCCTCTGCTGATCCAAATCACATCTCATCACATCACAGAAACAAAGTGCATGCACTCACGTCATGCTCGTGTACTTTGGGTCAACGAGATGATGGGCACTCTAATGAGTGACTGACATTTATTTCAGTTGCATTATAGGAATACCTGAATGCAGTGTTACTCTCTCTCTCTCTCTCTCTCTCTCTCTCACCGGAGGAGAATAAATGTATGCCAATATTAAAGCAGACCTACAGCTACTGACTGCCTTCAACTATTTGTACATGAGGGTCACAAACGTAAAGAGTTAAACAAATACTCGGACAAAATTTACACTTAAATTTTTCATCGGCAAAGCAGTCTGGTTTTTTACTGCAAACTTTCTACACTGCACACCATACCTGCTGATAGTGGTGCTAGTGGGATGAAGCCTCCACTGATGCAGCGGTGCTTTAGTACACAGTCTGTCCAGCTCTCTCACCTCCCCATCTGTAGACTCTGCTCAAAATCTGTCCTCAGCTACCACAGTAAACACCAGAATCACTTCACATCACACATATATCAGTATAAGTCTGACCTTGATATGAAAGCACCAACATGCTCTGTACAAACTTGCTACACTCCAGTTTACATCTATAAATACAGCACTGTAAGATCACTCGTCACTTCATCAACACACTATTGCTGCTGGCACTACTCCCACATTTCGTACTGTATACTGTGTATTGTAACAGCTGTCATATACAATGTACACTACAGTTATTTGCACTATCACACTTTATACACATTGCGAACCTGTCTCATATTCTGTATATTGTGGTCTTTGCTTGATTTTTCTCTACAGCTTTGTCTGTAAATTGAATGTGTAGTGTCGTCATGTTATGGCTCACCAACATCCAGTACCAGATTCCTTATATGTGTAAAAACATACCTGGACAATAAACATGATTCTGATTCTGATAAAGTATTTCATTGTATGTGTTTTAGATGATTTATGTGATAATATACCAAGGTTTCTCATGGCTTGTGGTGGCATTTGCAAGGGGTTCATGAGGCTGATCAGTCATGTCAGATGTCACGTGAGACTAAACTGTAGAAACGTTTTAATACACTTTCTTACTATCTTCACATGTCTGTAAAGTCATTGTTATTCACCTGGAACATGTCACATAAATATACTGTTATATAATTCTGTAAATTTTTAATAAAATGTCATTTTTTTCAGAATATCTCTATACATCCTTATCAGCTTCTAGTACAATATTGTAGTATATTGTTCAGCCCTACCTGTCATCTAAAATGGGTATATTAGGGTGATAGTAGAAAATTATTGGCCCAATAAACTGATTTTTAATTAATGAATCATTTTTCTTTTAAGGGAGTCATGAATATTGAATTGTAAGCATTAATAATTTGCTGGATTTTTACATTTATCGCTTAATTTATCACACGAATTTTAATTCTTTCTTGAAACTTGGACAGAGAGGAGCTATAAATCCGTGTATGAGGTGTGTAAGGTGAACAATAATGATAAATCAAATGGATAGAAAATGTTAAAAATGTGTTAAAAATGTACAAAAAAAATCTATATATATTCGGGATAAATAGTTAGGTCGAAAGAATCGTATCATCAAACTAATTTAAATCATTAAATTGACTTATTATGTTCATTATGTCCGTCATCTCTGCACTTGTAAAAATGTGCTGTGTTGAACTGAATCATGTAAAGCAAACGGAATTTCTCGTTTCTGTTGAGGCGCAGCGCCATCTTGTGGACAGACTGTGGAAGTAAAATTTATCGCACGTGCCGCGCTTAAGCTGTTTTTCTAACTACAGCCACAAGGTGGCGACAAAGTAAACAAAAAAAAGCAGCTTAATTTCATATTGCATACAGAATTGCATATTGAACTTAGAATAAATAAATAAATAAATAAATAAATAAATAAATAAATAAATAAATAAATAAATAAATAAATGCAATTGTTTATTATTTTTGTTTTGCCAAAGATGGATTTTAGGATTTAATTTCTAATCTCCAGCTCTAATTTCTTAGTTTACTTTCTTTGACATATTTATTTTCACTTTGCTTACAGCTTTCCTTCATTACCCACAATGCTGTGTCATTGCACCACCAAGCTCCACTGATGGGCAACTGAGCAAGGCCCTTAACCTTCTCTGCACCCTCTCTGCGCTTTGACTCCAACTTCCTAGGATATGTGAAGCAGCAAATTCCACTGTGCTGTAATGTATGTGTGGTGATAATAAAGGCATCTTGGCCTCAGTTCTATACTAGAGGACGAGATGATACCTGAAAACCTGGTTGAAAGAAAATGAAGAAATCTATACAGTACCAAAAAGAGTTAGGTCTAATCACATATTTAATATTAAAAATAAACTAAAAAAAATAGGGAACTTTATTGCTGTTGCTTTTGCATTATGGATTGTTGTCTTGTTTCAGGATACACACATAATTCAAGATCGTTTTAAAACAGACATTTTTCTGTCCTTTCTTTTTCCATGAATTCTATCACTCACCTGTACACATCTGCCATTAACCATCAGAAACTGATTTTTTCTTCATGCTTACCACACGATTGATTATTTCAAGTTGTTGCTACTTCTTCAGCAGATTTGCATGTTATATGCTTCCATCAGTTACTGTTATGCAAATCTCCTGAATTTTCTGAAAAGTCAGCAGGAAGGAAGTGTTGTATGATTTCTTTCTTTCTGCTGACGTTTCAGAAAATAATGTAAAATAGGAAAGTGTACAGCTCCATGAACTGCACATGATGTTTTCTGTACTCGCAGTCACCTGATGGAAATAATAAAGTAATTATTCAGTGCCTAATAAAGTGTAACTGGTTTGTAAAAGCAGAAAAATCACAGAAATCTGACACAAAAACATGGAAAGGGGGAATTGGGTTCACTGGACCTGAGTATTACTGATAGGAAATGTTTCTCATAAATAATACCACCTTAACTATTGTTTACTTATTTTTATTACAGTGACATAATGTGTATTATGTGAGGAATAAAACATGACATGGTGTGTTGGTAAAGGGATATAATCCCTCATGGACTGGCGCGATGCTGCCTGATGTGAAGAAGGGTGGTGGTAGCTTGAGTGGTTAAGGCTCTGGGTCGTTGACCAGAAGATGAGGGTTCAAGCCCCAGTACTGCTAAGGTGCCACTGTTGGGCCCTTGAGCAAGGCCCCCAACCCACCCTGCTCCAGGGGTGCTGTTATCATGGCTGACCCTGCGCTCTGAACCCAATTCTTCAAGGATCAGATATGCGAAGAAAGAGTTTCACTGTTCAGTAATGTATATGTGACACATAAAGATACTGATACTTTACTTTTACTAACACAATGTTGAATATTTTCTATTCTCCTGAATTGTATTATTATATGACAAGAATTTGCCATTGTTATATTATTTTGTAAAGAAGATGTACATTTTATTCCTCTATAGTCACATTTCATGTTGTAGAATGGCTAAGCAGCAAGTTATAATACAGTATGTATGTTACAGCAGTTAGATACATTTCCTCAAGCATCGCTTTTTAATTCTGTCATGAAGTTAAAGCTATGCAGCTCGTCCAAGAAAACACAAGTTGCTCAGCCCTGAAGATGTTCCTTCCTGTGATGGAAAACTACAGCTCAGTGCAAAGTGCTGACACTGGAGACCAAAAAATGATAAATAAACATCAGCAGTGAGAAACATCAGCATGTATTAATTACTTCATCTTGTATCAATTACGCATACACAGGTCCTGGTGTTCCGTGTTACTATAGAAACAATAATGTATTGCAGATGAAGCTACTGTCAGAGCTGCGGCTCCAGAAAATGAATCAACACCCTCTGACCAATCAGAGTTGAGAATTTAACAGAGATGTGGTATCAGCTTCAGTATTCAATATAATCTGTAAATATAAGGGCAGTATAAATACAGTGGATTATTATTATTATTATTATTATTATTATTGTTGTTGTTGTTGCTGCTGTTTTCGCCGTTGTTATAATAATAATAATAATAATAATAATAATAATAATAATAATAATAATAATAATAATAATTATTATTATTATTATTATTATTATTATTATTATTATTATTATTATTATTATTATTATTATTGTTATTATTGTTGTTGTTGTTGTTCTTGTTGTTCTTGTTGTTGTTTATATTATTGTTCTTTTTGCCGCCATTGTTGTTATTGTTATTTTATTGTTCTTGTTGTTCTTGTTGTTCATTCTTCAAGATGTATAAGTATAGTGTAACACACCCACCCACACACACACACACACACACACTCAGCTTGGGATTTGTATGCTTTATTATTAAAATGAGTGTTTAACAAGTTTTTTCTTCTCTTCCACACACTTTTCGTCCCCAGTCGTGGAGCTGCATTGACTTTCCTGAATCATTCTCATCAACACAGCAGCACACCACTGAGAGCATAAACACATCCAGACCTTTGGAACAGTCTCATATGCATTTTTTTTTTCTTTGTAACACAATGAACAGACACACTCCTGTCTCTCTGCACCATAGCTCCATTCCTTCCTACAAGGTAAATATTAATTTTTGGATGAAAAAAGAAAAACATTTGTACATCATTTTAAAAAACTCTCCAGCAATAACGTTTCTCTCTAATCTGAAAGCCGTGTGTGTGTGTGTGTGTGTGTGTGTGCATGAACAACAGAATTAGATTCATCAGTAGAATATGGAGATGTTGTGTCTAGAGCAATGATTCTCATTTCCTGGTTTCTGGACTTACAGCCGTGTGTGTGGGGGGGGGCGACTGGTTTTTTAAAAAATCCATGCCTATAAGCTTCCAAAGGAATTCTAAACAAGTCTCACCGACTCCAATGGAAATTTCCTAATAAACATACTTGGGTGTGCTTCCCAAAATATACGCAAATAAGCAATTTAACCCACAGTGATAAAGTATTTAAATGACGCAGCCTGATGCAGAGCACTGTTACTGTTACTACAATGAAGTGGTCGATTTTTCCTGAAAAGGTGTTTTATTCCTTTATTTATTCCTATAGTTTTGTTTTAAATTAATTTCATTCTTACTTCATGACCTAATGAACCAGTATCAGGAATTATTTATTGATAGAATAAATGTGTAAGTCGCTCAGGATAAAGGCGTCTACCAAATACAATAAATATAAATATAAATGAATGTTCTGTTACTATAGAAACGATTCACACGTGCACTAATATGAACCAGTGCAATTTACTTACACTTGCACTAACTTATTTTTTTGTTTGTTAAAGAATAATGCACCATAATTTTTTATCCATGTATAGTCCTGAAGACTTTCAACAGAGTAAAACTTCAGACTGTTACAGACACTAAAAACTCCTAATATTAATAAATAAATTCTTGACTGTATCGATAATACATCTTTCTTTGTTAAATTACTCTTAAATCATCCACCATACAAGTGTCACACAAGCACTGGTCATTTCTGGCATGTGGCAGACTTCATTATCCAGAGCAACTTACATTTGTTTATGCAATTGAGGGTTAAGGGTCTAAAATATATATATACATTTTAATTTAGGAGAAATATTGTCAGCAGTTCACAAAAAATGAAACAAAACTGTTCATCTCACCAATACATGCCCCTGTAAGAAAAAAACATAAGAAACTGATTATTTTGCAGTGGTCTCTTATTATTTTTCCGGAGTTGTATATATATATATATACTATGTTAGGCTATAGTGTGTCATTTTTGGTTGGTAGGTTTGAGCTGTAGGATTTTTTATAATGTATAAAATGTGCCAAGGTTGAAAAACACTGCTCTAGATGTCCAAACAGCTGAGTCACTCACACTCACAGTCTTCCTCAGTTACTTAATCTAGAGCTGCCTTGTCTGTGTGCTATTTTTGCTATGATCTATTACTTCACCAGAGTTTTTAGACTGATAATATTCTTAGTCCATGACCTACTGGGCTAGTATCAGGACTTCATGGATAAAAGTGAAAGTTCTGTTACTATAACCTATATAACCTAATAAAATGAGCACATTAATATAAACCTATGATTCGCCTCACAGCTCTGAAACAACTACTGTCAGAGCTGCTGTTAGAGAAAATGAATTCAAATCAACACCTTCTAATAAATCAGAACTTTATCAGCATTGAGATGTGACGAAGATTAATGAATGAACACGGAAAACAGGTTACTCAGCTGCAGAAGAACAGTTTTTACACTCCAGGAACCGGGAATGAGTTGGATATTTCCCAGTAATGTGACAGGATTTTATAAACCAAATCCAACAAAACTGTAAATTGCAAAAACAAAAAATACAAAACAAGAAGGCAGGGCAATGATTTTTAAAAAAATGCACATAACTTGGCTTTGTGTTTACACATGTATTAATTCTTTTAGACAGACTGTCATGTTTTCTAATGATATGTTATTGCAGTAGGTATAAACACTGTTGCAAGACTTTTGTTTTTGTTTGTGTGTCTTTTGGATATAATATAATATAATATAATATAATATAATATAATATAATATAATATAATATAATATAATATAATATAATATAATATAATATAATATAATATAATATAATATAATATAATATAATATATAAATCAAGCAGACGAAAGCTTTCAGACACACACACACACACACACACAGATGTACACTGGGATCCAAAAGTCTGAGACTCTAAAGAAAAATCCATCTTTTCTAATTGAATACAAATTTCTTAATAGCTTGTAATGAAAAAAAAAAACCCTCTTGGAAATATTTACAGATTTTCTTTAATATTTTTCACACAAAGTATTTGGTTTGTCCCCCATTAGTTTTAACGTCTGCATACTGCACACGAGTTGGTATTTACGAGGACTGTGTGCTGCTGGTTAAAAACCTGATGATCCATTTTCAGATCAGATCCATCAGAGTGTCTGATCACATGCTTGAATGGAGATAAAGATAAAAGGTGAATGAATTGATTTAAAATGATTTTCAAAGTGCTATCAGACTTTCAGACCCCAGTTTATATTCATATTATATATTTAGATATAATCGTACTGTGTGTGAGTGTGTGTGGATTATGGATATGAGTATACTTTGAAATTAATTCTGAAATGAAAAGAAATTTAAAGCTCAAAGATTTTTTGTCTTCTACATAACACTAATGTGAAAAATCTATACTGCTTAATGTGTTAACTACCTACATTTACTACCAAATTTAAACTCAGTTTCTGGCCACGGATATCAGCATTTTTGTGAGATCTTAAAACCTTCATTGAAGATCTGTAAAATTTATTATACTGATTATATTCCTTCCCTATTATTAGTCGGATTATTTTCAGTGAAAGTGTCGTAAAAGGTGTTTCAATAGCAGTGTTATTAATATGGATGGACTGAGTGGATTGTGTAGATAACACTGCTATCTGACATCCACCTGAACTGCTTACCAGTTTAACTGTACAGATTGATTAATTTTTTTGGAAAAATATATTTCTTCATTCTGATAGCCATCACCAGTATAAGGCCAACTACCTGCTTCTGAATCACTTTTAGCCGCGAGTGTAACTTACGTCAAGTGCAGCACACAGTAGATGATTTTATCTGCATTTCAGACCACAGTAAAGCCAGCCATAGTAAAAACCAGAGTCCAAGTACAGTGAAACTTCGCCATATGAATTTAATTTGTTCTGGAGGCGAGTTCTTAAGGCGAAAATTTGTATCGTGAAACAAATTTTTCCATAAGAAATAATGTAAATGCAGATAATTCGTTCCAGCCACCCAAACATATCACCAATATGACCAAAACAAGGCATATGTGAACTGTATGGCTGCTTACAAAGAACTGACCCAAGACAAGCATTCCATGTCAAGGCTCCTCACAGGAAGTCATGCCACCAAGCTTGGGCTAAAAATACACTATATTGCCAAAAGTATTCGCTCACCTGCCTTGACTCGCATATGAACTTAAGTGACATCCCATTCCTAATCCATAGGGTTCAATATGACGTCGGTCCACCCTTTGCAGCTATAACAGCTTCAACTCTTCTGGGAAGGCTGTCCACAAGGTTTAGGAGTGTGTTTATGGGAATTTTTGACCATTCTTCCAGAAGCGCATTTGTGAGGTCACACACTGATGTTGGACGAGAAGGCCTGGCTCGCAGTCTCCGCTCTAATTCATCCCAAAGGTGTTCTATCGGGTTGAGGTCAGGACTCTGTGCAGGCCAGTCAAGTTCATCCACACCAGACTCTGTCATCCAAGATGACAGAGGAAGGGGCCAGCTCCAAACTGTTCCCACAAAGTTGGGAGCATGGAATTGTCCAAAATGTCTTGGTATGCTGAAGCATTCAGAGTTCCTTTCACTGGAACTAAGGGGCCAAGCCCAGCTCCTGAAAAACAACCCCACACCATAATCCCCCCTCCACCAAACTTTACACTTGGCACAATGCAGTCAGACAAGTACCGTTCTCCTGGCAACCGCCAAACCCAGACTCGTCCATCAGATTGCCAGATGGAGAAGCGCGATTCATCACTCCAGAGAACGCGTCTCCACTGCTCTAGAGTCCAGTGGCGGCGTGCTTTACACCACTGCATCCGACGCTTTGCATTGCACTTGGTGATGTATGGCTTGGATGCAGCTGCTCGGCCATGGAAACCCATTCCATGAAGCTCTCTGCGCACTGTTCTTGAGCTAATCTGAAGGCCACATGAAGTTTGGAGGTCTGTAGCGATTGACTCTGCAGAAAGTTGGCGACCTCTTCACACTATGCACCTCAGCATCCGCTGACCCCGCTCCGTCAGTTTACGTGGCCTACCACTTGGTGGCTGAGTTGCTGTCGTTCCCAAACACTTCCACGTTCTTATAATACAGCTGACAGTTGACTGTGGAATATTTAGGAGCGAGGAAATTTCACGACTGGATTTGTTGCACAGGTGGCATCCTATCACAGTTCCACGCTGGAATTCACTGAGCTCCTGAGAGCGACCCATTCTTTCACAAATGTGTGTAAAAACAGTCTGCATGCCTAGGTGCTTGATTTTATACACCTGTGACCATGGAAGTGATTGGAACACCTGATTCTGATTATTTGGATGGGTGAGCAAATACTTTTGGCAATATTGTGTAGATCAGACCACCCACTCCACCAATCTGTCAACAAAAAAATACACGAAAAATCACCTAGCTTTTGAACACATGATGAAGGCAATGTTGGAATCGTGGGTTGAATCTTTCCAAACAGCTTTCACTCACCAAACAAACTGTAAAATTCATAAATTTGTAAACGGTTGGCTTTGCTTGGCTTTTCAAGTTTCGAACGGCTCCTGAACGTACACACAACTTACACTGGCATTCGGTTTGGTTTGTTCATATGCCGAAAATGCTTCATATGCCGATGCAAATTTCTTTTTGAGGAAAATCTGTAAGGAAGGGCATTCGTATGCTGAGGTTCCACTGTATACACAGTGGTTTATGGTAACTACCATTATAAGAATCAGAAAAAACAATGCTACTCATCCGTTTTAGTGCAGCACAGTTTAGAGATGTGTCCTTGTGGTCACCGTACTATAGATTTTCACACAGGTTATATGTTATATGAAATTAGGCTGCAGGTTGAATTTAGCCCCCAGGCCTTGTGTGGTATAAGTGGTGTTAAGTGGCGTTAAATGGTGTAAGCCTTTGCCTAGGGGCCCTGAACCACCAGGGGGCTCCATAATTTTACTCCATAAGTAAAAAATCACTTTTACTATCACCTGGTGAAAGGGAGACCCCTTATGGTGTAAAAATGACATTTTGCCATTTGCATACAATTTAGTATCTAAAGTAATTAATGTCAGAAGATCTGAAAGGGTTGTGCAAAAAAAAATCAGAAGAGAAAATTTCTAAAAAAAAACACACTAGTATTTAATTAGATTTAGTCCATTTGTCCCTTTTTCTATTCTTCTGCTTGAAAAAGCTTGCATTCAACCAGCTAGTGAAGTAACATCTGTAGTAAGTGTTAGGCTAACCATGTTAAGTGTTTTTGACTGTGACAGCAGCAGCTGGGTTTGTGGGCCTCTGAGTAAGATGTCACTTAGAGCCTCCAAATGTTCAGAATTAACAACTAAGACTAGATTAATTTTTCAGTATTCCACCCAACCATTATGAGGAGAAAGCTTTGTATTCCCTCATGATTTATCTAAAATACGACATGTTGTGTGGCCTGATTGGACATGTGGTAGAAAAGCTCTTGATATATGTATTTATGTGCTTTTTTCAGAAATTTTTTAAAAGCATTCTGCAGTGACTAAATGCCAGTATTAGAGAGACTTTCATTCTAAATCTGATTTCACTTGTTCTTTTTGGTCTTTCCAGTGTGCCTGTTAGACTGGGATGGAAATCTGCACCTATACTGGCTCTTTGTGAACAAAGCTGTAGAGCTTGAGATCCCATCAGAAGGCTTTCTGAAAAAAATTCTTTTACTGGGACTTGGATTTGGACAAGAGTGACCAGATCACTGACTGTCTATGTAGATCAGAACTGCACTAGGCAATCACAAGCATCTGTTAGCTCACATTAGTGCTGTCCACCAAGCTAGTTCAGCTGTATTAAATGTTAGATGAAGGATAAATAGCCCAATCACCATAGCCTACATTTCATATTTAGCTGTGAAGTAAGTGTCACATTGCATAATGTCGCAAAAACTCTCTCTGACCCTCTCTGCTCCGCGGGGTGCTTCATCATAGCTGCCCCTGCACTCTGACCCCAACTTCCTCAGCTGGGATACGCAAAGAAAATAATTACACTGTGCTGTAATGTATGTGCGCTGATAGTAAAGGCTTCTTCATCGGATAATAAAGGCTTCTTCTAATAATTTGTTCCTATTTTTGTGTTGTTAATAAACCTCCTGCATCCAATATCCAAGCATCTGCTTGTGACAGCTAGCTTTCTGTGACTGTTGATTTTTATCCAAGTTTATACAGGTGAATGCTCAGAGTTTGCTCAGGGAATTAAAAAAAAAGAAAAATTATTTTGGATGTTGAGCATCATTGCTCTCCTCCAAGCATGTTCAGCTCTTCAGGTGTTTCTCAGTCCTGGTCCTGAGCTACAGCTGAAATGAATTTTGTTGTTTTTTGTTGTTGTTGCACCAATCTCAACTGATTCAATATTCACTAAATACCAAGCCTGTACCTGGGGAATGAGAGGAGGGAAAATACCAGAATTCAAAATTCGCTTAAAGGAGCTACTGCGCTAGCAGCATTGAGAAACACTGCTCAATCCTCTCAGCTTAAATAAGCAGGGTTTTTTAAAAAAGATGTGATATCTTTCGAAGGTTTCAGTCTTCCAGGTGAACAGCATTCAAAGTAGCAGAAATTGGGAACAAACTGAGAGAAACTAGGGTAAAAATCCATGTATTGCATGTAGAGAACAGTGTTACAACTCAAGAGTCTATGTCTTTAAACACATTTATAATCTGCCCAAATTCAAGGATGAACATGACGTGTAAGAATCCCACTGACCGTACGGATAGAACCTGACACACACATACAGAGCCATTTTATACAAAATATTCACCAGTTAGCAGAAAATAATCTTCTCTTATTCAACCAAAAAAAGCCACATGTCCTCCCACATGATACATTCATAAAGTTAAAACTAACATTCCTTAAACTGAACACTTCATATGCCACTGAAATCGATGGGTTATGACTCCAAGCACTGTAAATGTTATGTGTAAAAATGAGAGCTGGTTTGTGCTTCCTGCCATGCGCACAGCACGCAAATGTTATTAATAGGCATTTACTATAGATATAGATTGATGTCCAATTCATATATCAAACCCTTTAAAGTCCCAGAATTGCACTGCATTCATTCTAAAAGCTATACACTTTAATCGCTGACGTAAAAAACAAGGCTTAAAGGAAAATAATCACTAACAGAGTGGTGTGATGTGACCTGGTGTGAAGCAGCGTTACTGTTACATTCTGAAAGTTGATCATTTTCAAATAACAGCATGCGTTTTTTCTTCTTATACCACAGCAAAAGGCCAACACTAAAAGATTTTTGGTTAAAAAGACCTATACGTTGTATTATTTATCTATTGATAATGACAATTAATGTTTATAAAGCAAGTCAGTCCCAGTGCTCGAGTCTGGAGCTTGAATCACTGCAATGTCACGATTCCGCATACTTTAAGAGTAATAATTAAACAGAATAATAAGCTGGGACTTTAAGGGGTTAATTTTTTGGCATTTAGAAGAGGTGTGACTTGTATTTTTAATCCCATTTCAGCCAACAGAAAGGAGAAAAATCAGGACAACCAAATGTAAAACATTTCTATACAACACAAAAAAAAGTAACATAATTTTCTCTAAAGTTTACAATATAAAATTCAAGTGCAATTAAAGTTCCAAATATTAGTTACAAAACAAAAGTGTAACTCTATAGTAACCCAATGTTACCAGCAGGTAGTCTTTATCTTGTTATAGATGCTTTTTAATCAGCTATTTCTCTTCGCTTCAAAACACTGATGTTCACCTTTAGTCCATTTCATAGCCTAATTCCAAACTCCATACTGAAATGATTTTGTTTTTGGAAAAATAATAAAAATAATAATAAAAAAAATAAGTGCACACCAGTCATTTTTAAACGCAATCTTGTGCATGTCTGGGGCATGAACTAATTTTTTTCATACTAACAATATATCTCTATGTGTGTATGAATGTACGCCTGCAGGGCACAGGTGTAGCACACATACGCATATACATGCATACGTACATACATATACAAATATATAGATATTAAACATCCGGAAAAATTGGGTCTCTGCAAGTTGTAGCACATATAAATATTCCAAAGCATTTTCTTAAAAAAATCCCAAAGCAAAATATAAACAATGGAACAACAATTAAAAAAAAATCTTATAAAGTAAAACAGAAAAGTGGGACTCCAGAGAAGAGGTAGGAAGAAGACCAGACCTCCACTTTGTGTCGCAGTGAGGCATTCTGGGATTTAGCTAGCGACTGGAAACACTCCAGACGGATGCGGACAGAGAAGAGCAGCCGAGTGACGAGGGAACAGAGGCGTGTGGAAGGAGACAAGAAGAAGAAGAAGAGGAGGAGGAGGAGAAGGAAGAGTTGGGGAAGGAAAGAGCAGCGCTGCAGGTTTCTATTTGTAAGGCCGTAGAAACCTGGTGACTTTGGAGCGTAGCAGCTTGATGAAGGAGCGCGGGAACATCTCTTTGGACTCCTGAACTGTGTATTTGAAATAGTTATGCGGGTGAGCCAGGACGTCAAACAGAGCCTTAATCAGCTTCTTATCCTGAAAAGGTCAGATTCAGATGTGAGGTAATTATTAAGAACTTTTTGTGACTTCCTATAAAATTCTATCGTTTAAACACAAAATAATTGTTAATCTGTCTATTATGTTATTGTCAAAAACTGCAGGCTGATAGCTGAAGAAATAAAAGTTCTCACTTTTAGTATCTCCTGGTGATTCTCTGAAGCGTAGAGTCGACCGTCTCGGACGATGTCCTCGATGAGCTGCTGGTAATCCTCTGCCCCACACACAAAACAATAACATGTTATAAATCTGCTTACATATTATTTATTACAAATATCAAAAAAAAAATGCTAAATGATATGTAATGTCCTTAGCCTAAATAAATTTTCCCTAAATCTTTTAATAATAGTCAGGGTTATATTATATATTATTAAACTATATTATAAAATATTAAACATAAACGTCTGTTTGATAGTAACAGTGATATTAAAGCTGTGGAGAGAAGTCTGACCATCGTAGGTGACATAGGGAACTTGAAAGCCTTTGCCGCTGTTGCCCTCGTTGGACTTGAACTGGATCCAGAGTTTGCGAGAGCGCGAGGTGAACGCGATGGGCCTCTCGTACGTCTGACACGTCTCATAGGTGGTTATGGATGTGGGCTGAGCTGAGGAAAAAGAACCAGGAGGTGAGAGAGTTACTGAATAGCGATCACTGACACAGCTGACTGTATAGATAACAAAATAATTAACAAATTCTACATAAAGTAAATAAATACTAAACAAAAATAACAAATGTTAAATAATTGAAATATGGCACAATAATAAATAAAAAATAACGTAAATATATACAGTAAATAATAATAAATAAATACAAATAATAATAACAACAAATACCAAATAACATAAATACATACTAAATAAATATTACATATTTAATACTAAATAATAGTAAATACTAAATTACAAATGATTTAATAATAAATACTAAATATCATAAATACTACGTAAACCTTTATGACAAATGACATGAACCTACATAAAATTTACGAACTCATATTCCAGCAGTTCTCAGCTTAACCATCTGTGTGAATATTAGAGTTCATTTGACATATCATCTGCTATAAAGTTGACATAAGAATATTATGACACTGTTATGCCTGGTTTCTAACTTACATCTGGTTTGTCAGTCACATCATAGTGATAATTAGATGTTGAATGCCAAGTGTGGCTTGTAATATGATATAATTCTAAACAAAGCCTTTATAAACGCTTATGTAAGTTTACTAAGTAAAGTATTTTAATGCAGGGCTTATAAACTCTGCCTTTAAATAAAGATTTACAACTTAGATAGAAGTCAAGTACTAAACATACAGCTTTTCCTCATGACCAGCACGTCCCCACACTCATCCTCGATAGGAAGGAAGATCTCGGGCACCACAATGAGGATCCGCCTCTTGTTGGGAGGGTTGATGGTCCACACACAGTCCACGTTGGATGGATAATCTCCAGGATAGTTAGGGGACTCGATATAGCCCATAAACTCTCCCAGCTCACCCCCACACATTTGATCTGCAGTGAGGAAACCAGTCTAGTCATGTACATGCAGCATGTAAAGCAGATATAACATCCAGAATGGTCTAAAATTATTAGCACCCTTCAATCCAATACAGAAAAATGATTATAAAAAATAAACCTTTGGAGAAACAATGCACATTGTCCATAACAAAAACATTTTTGTAGGAACAAAATTTTATTATAGTATTTTATTAGTCATTTTTAGTACTGACATCTTCAAAAGTTTAAAATAAAAGCAAATTGTCACCCTCTAGAGTCTCTAGAAACTTTGCTTTCTTTATTATTTAACTAAGGTGTACAGTAAATAAAATCCTATACACATAAAAGCCTTGTGCATTTGTTCACCACAAACAAAATATACTCCAACAAAATACCTTCATACACAATCAACCATTAACACATTCAAAGGAAATGTAATTGTGCAGAAGCTGATCGTTTTAAAACCAATAAATAAACAAAAATAAACTGCACCTATACTTTAAATGTACAACTTCACTATAGGTTCAAGCTCAAAATCAGTGCATGTAGAATTCAACTATCTGTTCATTTCTGCTAATCAAGGGTGCCAAAACTTCTGAAGCGTACAGTACCATGCACATATTTCAGCTACTTCCTTGACTATCCTTATGCCATTTTTGTCTATGTTTTTTTCTTTTTTAAACAGATTGCCTTACTCTTGCACTGTGTGACGTTTGTAGCTCCATCGAAGTCAGTGGTTGTGTTTCCGGGACATGTGACACAGTAATTCTGCCCAAATTCAGACTGATAAGTACCAACAGGACACCGGATACATCGGTGAGTGCTGGAGTTGTAGTAGTGTCCTGAAGCACAGTGCACTATTCCCACACACACACACACACAACAAAAACTGATCAATAGACAGACACAGGGTAAAGCAGTATTTCTCTCTTTCTATCTGTCATATATGACATAAAAGAAGTGTAAAAGACTATAAAAAGGAGGATTCGGACAGCTAATGGTGATCTGTATAATGAAGAACTAATTGCTTCATGTAATTACAAAAATAAGAACTCTTGAGGTGGTAACAATAACTCTGCTCTGCACTGGGCTGTACTTGATTAATTTCCTGTAATAACATGAGCTGGTAATAACATGCCCCTTCCTAAAATAACATACATTTTATTCCTTACTTACTCACACTGAGGCATTTTTTCCAGCAGCAGTTTTACCGTTTATATATTTTCTTACATGTACAATAACATTTTACGATCCTTGCTTTGGTCAGCCTCAAAGAGCCTGAGCTTTTAAAGTGGTTTTTGAAAATCAGCCATTTAGAAAGATTGGATGTAATTATGGGTGTAAATAAAAATTGATTTATATCAGATAATAATAATGTCTGGGGCAGTGTCTGGGCCTCTCAAGAAATGATCAAGAAATAACACTGTCATGTTAACAAAGAAAGCATAATATGCTGAAAACTCCCTCATGGTGGAAAGTGAATCTTACTGGATTGGACCTGAATTGATTCAATGCTGAAGTGAATCAGTAGCAAAATGACATGTTTTGAATTGTTACTTGTGTATGTGTAAGTGTATGGAGATGTGTATTATAGTCTGAAAGCGGATGATTCGCATCCAGAATGTGAAACATATTGTAAAAAAGCTGTGTTTATTGTGTTACCTTTGGCTTCACAGTCTCTAAAAGAGGTGCTTCCGATGTGTTTGGTCATGATTCCTCCTCCACATGGGAAGCAGAGCACACGCCCACGCTCCGGTTGGAAAGTGCCGAGCGGACACTGCTGGCACGGCTGGAAACCATCGGTAGAGAAATGACCAGCTGGACACAGACCTATAACCACAAAATGATGTATGATAATGAGCACCATATTCCCCATAAGAGAAGAGAATTAACACAAAAAAAAGGAAAAGTGGTCAGTGGTTTAGTTTAAAAACTGCCATGTGTTCCAGACCATTTTTTTCTGAAAAGCCTCCACATTTACATGTTAATACCTGAGATGAAGTTATTGACCTTGAATAATCAGTGGTATTGATTGCCATATCAATCAATCCCTATAATCAATGTATTAGCATTACAATGGTGCTCATTGATTTCACACACACACACGCACCTCCACACTCAGATACATTCTTGGCCCCTGTAATGCTCTGGGATTCAGCAACAGGACATGGCTCACAGGACAACTGCCCCTCCATGTCCTGATAGGTTCCAGGTGGACACTGGACACACCTGTCCTGTTCGCCGCTGTAGAAGGTCCCTACACCACAGCTGACTGAGAGACACACAATAAGTCTTAAGATCCAGAAACAAGCAGGATATCTGTCAATCATTTTACTTAAGACACTTTAGAAAGCATTTTAGTTCTTAAAAACAAGTTGGCTCTGATTTCTGAGAATGCCTACCGCACTTTCCCTTGATGAGGACCTGACCCGTGCTACAGCTCTCATCTATCTCTGGTGGACGTACGGCACGCTGCGCCACCTCATACGCTGAGCCCGAGAACTGGATATAGAACTGTTGCTTAATGATGGACTTCCTCAGGGTGCGCAGTGTGTTCTGCAGCCTCTGCTTCGTCTTCTCTCGCACGCAGTCAACATTACACGTTTCTGCCATAAAGAGCAATTTCACTTTAGGGTTTTAATTTCATGCAGGTGCACATTATTTTATATGGGACAAATAAGAACAAACAGGTCCTCTAAATGAGAATAATGCATATCTTAACCACACCCATTTTTAAAAAAAAATTAATTACAGGTTGCCACATAGCTACAAAATTACCATCATAATGCTGTGATCTAATGTTTTAATTAAGAAATAACAAATATCTGATGAAAGGTAATAGTGAACACACACACCTGAGGCCTCCTCTTCCTTCATTTCCATCTCGAACTCAGCAG